>NC_134178.1:17166064-17321396 GCF_964188355.1 Buteo buteo
GGGATGAGGTGGTTGGGGAAACCAAGCTGGAAATTGGTGGTGTTCCTTACAAATACTGGTTTGGATTTGGTTTCAGGAGCTGCAAGAGTCACTATATAGGGATGAAAGTGTCAAGAGTCTTGATGACTTCTACGATCCTCGTTTTCTACTTCAGCTCTTTAGTGAACTGACCAGACCAGGTAAAGTGAATGTTTCTCTTTCATATTTACTGTCATTTTACCCTGCTGCAGGAGCTGCATGGCTCCATCTATAGCTCTGTTATTCTCAATCTAAGAGCTAATACTACAGAGAAATTTGTGCCTGGCTTTGGAGAGAAAAAACACATCACTTAACGACTGACTGCATTGCATTGTAATTTTCAGAATGACTTAAAAAGTAACAAGGTGTAATTGGCATTAAAGTTTTTTGTTGTTTTTTTTTTAAAGCACTTTTCCAAATAATGCAATATATCTAATGAGATTTGGCTACTCAGAAATAGAGCAACATAGCAGGAGACAGGTATTCCTGCCAAGCCGGTCTTGTCCAGACGGGTAGGTGCTCCCTTATAGCTCTTTTAAATGTAGTGGGTTAACCCTATGTAGAGGGACTGATCTGCTTAAGACGAGGAGAGGTTTTTAAACTGGAACTGTAAACAGCTTGGAAGAGACAAAAAGTAGACATTTATGTTCTCTGATCTATCGAACAGCATTCTGTATATCACAAAAACCAGCACAGTGTAATTATAAAATAGCATAAGAGGGATCAATAAAGAATATTCCCCACTGGAGGGTTGTATTTTTTTCTGGTGGATATGTAGAGCTGTATTCTGTTCAGCTATGGTGTCACAGTGTGAGCAAAACAGGCATGGGAGGGATGGTACCTTCTGCTGGTACATGCAGTGCCCCACCTGCAGCTGATAGGACTGCTCTGATCTGGGGCTGCTTTGTGGCTGAGTTCTTTGGAGCAGTAGTCGGCTCCTTTCAGCTATGCTCTCAGTGAGAGCTCGGCAGAGGTAGGGCAGGTTGGAGAACGTGCCCTGCAATGTTGGAGGAATTCTCTGGACATAAACCAGAAGCCCCCGTTGCTGGGGAAGGGTGAAGTTGTTTCCTGACCAGAGTGAATCTCTGCAGGGATATTGATTTCTGCAAGGGACACCGTGACTGAATTGACTGGAGATCTGTCCTGTTACAGGCTGTGGTTATAGTATAGGGAAACTTCATGCAACCCATTTTCCATTAGACAGAGATGCATGGGGCCATTGTATGTCATGAATAGGCCTGTGCTCAGAATTGCTGGAAAGTTTGATGAGATCTACATGTTGCTTGAAAACTAGTTGCTTAGCCTCACTTTTCTTGTTTGACATGGCCCTGCTTTGCATATGCATATCCTTGCTGTACTTCACAGGCATGTTGTCTATTTAGAGAGCCCTTAAAGATCAAAGTGAGACAAGTATCATAAGGAATTTCCTAACCAGCTCCCTCCCTATGGTTAACCACTGTGTAGTTACAGCTGGATTTGGCTTTACACAACAATAACATCAGAAGCAATTGGCAGGCTGATAACTGTCTTTCAGTGAAATCATACTTACAGTCCTTTGTTCACATATACCCTTATAGTACAGTACCTGTTTTGTGTGTTCTTAGGCTATACTTAGCTATAGTTGTAAACCGCTCTGTATAATTTTGACAGCAATAAAAAGAACTGTCTTTTAGTCTACTGAGGAAAAAAAGGTACCAGAAGTATCTGGTGTTTTGCAGTGGCAGGGATCTTGGACAGTCCATTTAATGCTGGGTTGTGGAGATTGTTATTGATGAAGAGCATGGACAGCCAGTGTCTTTTCAACCTGGGTGTAATAGTTGGAAAAAACAGTGCTGTCATGCACCTGTCATCATCAGCCACCACCTAGAGGCAACCACCTTAAGTGGTGGGAGGGATTTGGTGGCTGTTGGTCAGCCTCAGCAGCGCTACAGTCAGCCAGCGATGACCACTGCTTGTGTGGGAAGCAGTGGGGCTGAGGGAGCTCTTGCACATCATGTTCTTGCGGAGCTGTGGAGGCAGTGGCTATCCCAACATAGGCTGACTCCAAAACTAGAGAGGGGAAAAATCGTCCTCCAAAAACTGCTCCATGCTGAGTGAGAGTCTGTCTTAAGAGGGGCATTTTTAAAGGGCCCAAGTGATTTATAAGTTCACGTCCCATGGTGCTCCTAAACCATGTCAGCTGCTCTTGGAATTCCCAATTCCTCTTTATTTATTTGCTCTTTGTACTGACTGCACAGTGCCCTGTGCACAGATGTTATATAACTGCTGAATTTATAAACATAGACTTATTGCACCGTGCTTAATGCTTACTGAGTAAAAAGTAAGTCTAGAGTTGGGCAGATAGCAAGTTCTGTCTAACTTTAGCTCTGATAAGCATCTTGTGGAAAGCTTTTCCATCATGGTTCTCAAGGTACTTTAAACAAACTGTATGTCAGACATAGAATTAACTTTTTTTTTTAATAATAGCTTGTTATTTTATGTTAGTTATTGAATGCACTCTTCAAGGTCAGCTGGATGGAAAATATTTCCACTGCATGTTTTCAGTGAAAGAAAGTTTTCCAAATAAATCTTTCTGTGACCAGCATAAACTTTACTGCTGAAGTGAGGACTTTGGTTTTCACTATCTGGTACGACCCCATAAAATTATCCACTTTCTCTGTCTAATTGGTGTACATTAGTAGTTCTCAAGAACTGCAGTCTGAAGGAGAGTCATGTGGTGGCTTGCTCTGAAAGGGAATACAAGACATACTTGATCCTGTACTGAAGAGGTTGTTGTATAGGCCATGGCTATGTGTGAGATGTCCATAAGTGATCGAGAATCCGCTGCATGCAGGCAGACGATTTTTAGATGATCTTTGCGTGTTCACTTGGGATTCAACAGAAAGCATCCATTTCCCAGTGCTTACCTTGCACCCTTGCATCTTGCCTGAAGAGTGGGAAGTGTAGAGTTGCTTTGCCACAGACAGAAGGTAGCAGAAGGCATAGATTAGGTGTCTCTCTGGTCTCTGTTTCTCTTTCTCCTGCCCTGTTGTGCTACTCCTCTCACAATTTTTACTTTGGCAGTCAGGTGGTGGCCTTGCCCAGTGCCTGAAGTAGAAGGGGATAGAGCAGTATCTGTACAAGCTCTGGTGATGTGAGAGGTATCCCGTGCTAACAAGCGAGGGATCTTTTTGCTCACTAGGAGGATGACTGAGGTGTTTTGCATTATGCCAGTTAAACTTGATGTGCCTTGGTGAGGACTGGTGTAGGGAAGTGTACAGTAATTGCTAGTATTGAAATAACTTGTAAAACCACTCAGTGAAAAGATCCATTACTGCAATTCGGTGGTGCCTTTGCATTGGTCATATAGCAGTGGGCTGGTTGGGAGGCAGTGCTGGGAGGTGGAGACCCTGCCATTGCCTGGCCCATAACTAGCAGAGCTAGGTGTGAAACTGCCAGGCACAAAATTAAAGTAGGAATTCTGGCAGTTGAGGAAAAGATGAGAGAAACAGCCCAGTTGCTGGTGCGAGGACAGAAATAATCTGTGATTTTTTTACATAAATATATATATATTTTTTATATGTATATATATATTTTAGCGGGGGGGGGGAGGAAATCAGTGGACCAAATATAGGTACTTGTTAGTA
Source organism: Buteo buteo (assembly GCF_964188355.1). Classification (NCBI taxonomy): domain Eukaryota; kingdom Metazoa; phylum Chordata; class Aves; order Accipitriformes; family Accipitridae; genus Buteo; species Buteo buteo. Next base: position 17,169,709 of record NC_134178.1, read on the forward strand.
AGACTACAGCCTCTTCTTCAATAGGAATATTTGTTTCTCAGAAACTTCCTCTTGACCTTCAGTGTGAATTACAAGAAAATATGCGAATATTGTTGCTAAACTCAGAACTACAATACATTTGCACTTCAGCTGGTACAATACACCGAGGTGCCATTGTATTCCATTACTGGTGAATGGAATAGAAATAGCACGGGAGATATTCTGGAGGTTTTACATCATTTCTAGCCATCAGTGAGTAGAAATGGCACAAGCTCTTCAAAACACCCAGCCCTTAAATGAGAAACTCTAAATCCTGACGGTAAAATGCTATGGAAGATAAATGTTAGAGTCAAGGGTGTTTTTTCTTTTTGGCTGGTTACTGTTCATTGCTGGATTTTGTTTGTCCCAGAAGGACATAGGGCTACACTTTAGTACTTTGCTTGGAACATGCCTTACCGGCAGAATCACTCATGCCTGCACGGTAACAACTGGTGTGGCTAATGGCTTATTTATGTATTATTCTCCTGTCTGTTCTATTACAGAAGCTCTTTCATGCAGATAGGCTTTTCATTGGCTATGCTGATCTTTCTTTCAGGGACAGACTTATCAAGTGCCCAGAAAATGTTTTGAGGAAGACAATTTTCCCTCTTGTTCTTCTTTGTACTTAACTTTCCTGAAACAGTGAGATATGTTATGTCTTTACAGAATTTACTTCTAACTTTGCATGGTCTAGCAGGCAGAATTGTCTCTCTCTCACGTAAACGAGACTAACTACATTAATTTCAGCTCAGGTAAAGAATTCCTCTTCAGAGTGTTTTGCAAAATGCCTTTCTTAGCTGAAGGAGCCTTTAGCATGCAGTGAAGTAAGAGTTTGTAGGGGTAGGTCTAGAAATTGGTGTTTATGAATAGAAGTTTTGTTAATGATTATAGTGCTGTTATATACTCTATGACATGTCAGTATAATGCACGGGGTGTTTTTCTTTTGGTTTTTTTCCCTCTTCACATACAGAGTGTGTAGTGGCATGTCACAAGTTTGTTGAAGTCAATGCCCTGGGTCTAACAGTAGCTGCCCTTAGCAGCTATGATTCCAACATGAGAGCAGCAGCATATTTTGTCCTGGCTTCCTTTCGTTCTCATCTGGAAGGAGCTCGCTTTCGAGAGAAGAGTCAGGTAAGACTGAGATCAATTGGTAGTTTGCCAGGCTAGACATTTTAGGTCATGGACATTTACAGGAGAGTCACTGCTTTATTCATCCATCTACCTGCACATGGTGAGGGACCTACAAGAAGCTTCTTATCCTCTATTCCATTGTTTCTCCTCTGTCGCTTTGTGTTTCTTCCTGTTATAATCAATGGGCAGAAAAAGGTGGGGAAATGTGTTTTAGAAATTGTTAGGAATTTTATTTGTAGGAATGGAAATCCTGATGGGATTGGTATTTGTTTTATGGCCTATGAAATATCCTAAAAGCTTACTTATGTGTTCATGCTCTCCTGTTGTATTTGTTTGGGTTATGGTTCAAGCTTTTCTCCCCTGGGCTCTTGTGCTGCAGTTGCTGTATCTCTTGGATGCTGTGCAAAATGGAATCAGGCAGCCAAACCTCAGATTTACCTTCTCATTGACCCTCTACATTGCTCGTGTGGCACAGCAGATTCTGAAGCCAGGTACTGTAACCTACTGTGCATGTTGAACTCCTGGGGTGAGTCACTGTGCGTGGAGTAATGTCCTTGACTGATACTGGAAGATGAGATAGCTGTGACACTGGTAGGAGCCATGAAGTGTGCTTTCCTGTGTCTCAAAGAAAAACTTCCAGTGCTGGTGTAGACTGCCTTACTGGAGAAGTGGGAAGTGGCATTTTAATTTGTGTACAAAACCAGTCTGATCCATCAGGGATGAAGCCACTACCTCCTCGTAATTTTGAGGTGGAGGTGGGCAGAGGACTAGGTGAGGGTGCGGGTCCTGTTCAGCAGATCAGGGTAGGTTGGCCCAAGTGTCCTTTTGTCCTTAGACACTGAATCAACGTAAGTCACTGTTACAAAGAAGAATTATAGCATCAGGGAGTAGTTCAGTTTGGAAGGGACCTTGTGAGGTCTTTAGCTAAACCCTCTGCCCAAAGCAGGGCCAGCGGTAAGAGCAGATGACTTTGCGCAGGGCTTTATCCTAGAAAACCTCCAGACTTCTAGACTGATCCTAGAAAGCCTCCAAGGATGGAGACTGTATAGTCCCTCTGGGCAACTTGTTCCACTGCTCATGGGGGACATGTCTGGTCTGAAGGTTAAAAAGTATGATTGTGTAACATGAAGCGTTAGGCTTGAAATGTGGAGAGATTTGCCTCTCACTTTGCTGCAGATTTCTGTTTTGTCAATGAAGTAACGTTGGATTTGCTGAAGTCAGAGCCATGTTGAATGTTTATCTTCTCACCTGCTTTGTGCACACTCTGAATGAGCTTTTCATTTTGGGGAAGAGAAAAGGAGGGATGGCCAACAATATAATCAGCCTTAGAGCAGAAGGCCTCCTCACTGTAATTAATTGTACTGTTGTGATAGCTAGCTGAAACACTGGAAAATATAGGTACCGTTTATTTTTCTGTGTGGTTGTGTATTGTGAACATTGTCCTCCTACACAATAACCATTGTTTCTCTTCACAGAGGAGCACATGTATATAAAGGTAAACAGATTCCTTCTGTCACACCAGTATTTGGATCTGAGGAAAGTACCAGGGTTTTTCCAGCTTTTCTACAGTTTTGATTTTGAGGTAATGTAAGAACCCCATCTTCAGTATCCACTAATTCTTCAGAAAATAATAGAAGAAAGCCATAAAAATGCAATAAAATCTTATTCTTACATAGGCAATTAATTAGAGGCATCTTTGTTTTGTTTTATATTGGAATTAGCAGTATTATTTCTGGGTTTCTTTGTTGTTTTCTTAATAGTAACACATAATGAAATCATGAGTTGTGCTGTGCATGCTCCCTAAGCACAACAAACAGAATGTTCTGCCCTAGCTAGCTTACATTCATATTTGAGTTTAGGTTATTAATATTGAGTTCAACTGAGGCATTTTAGAAACTTTTAAGGTTCCATTATCAGTGCATATTTGGGCTGCAGAGTAACTGTTCCTGATGGTTGTTATTGATTAAATTTGAAAATTGAGAAGTCCAGAAAAAGCTGTTAAGCACTGTGCTAGCACTCCCAGGGAACCAGGTTTTTTGTACTCTTATGAGCAGGCATTATTTTGAAATGTCTGATGGTGGTATCTTTCTTATGGCTTCTAGTACAAAACAGAACGTGAGTGGATTCTCAGATTTCTTGGAGAAGGGCTGCGTGATAAACATTGCTATGAGCTCTATGACTACCAGAGGATTTTCCAGGTCATTCTTTCGTTTTTCAACAGTCCTTTGTGTGATGAGGGCTCCCAGGTAAGAATTAAAAAAAAAAAAAGAAAAACCAAACCACAAAAAAAACCTCAAACCACAAAAGTTTGCCTGGTTTGGAGATCTTAAACAAATACACAGCAGAAAGGAGCAGCTGACTTTTCCCTTGCCCTCTTGAAAATCTGCTCCTTGTTGATTTTGTGTGTGTGTGTGGAGGGGGAAATAATTGCTTATGTGTAAACCAGAGTCACATCCTTGTCTCCTGAAATTGGAACATGTCCCTGCCATCATGGAACCTCACTCAGTTTCATCAACTGGTGGTCTGGCTCTAGCCGTATTTCTGCTGCTCTGTGGAATATATTGCAGATACCACAGTTTTGCTCATATGGTCAAGGCCTTTGGTTTTTTAGGTCTCCTTATTCCCTAACCAGCATGTTACTTGTACAGTGCTTTAGCAGGAAAAAAACTCACATGCCAGCAGCTCTCATGTTCATAAACATCCACCCTGAGAAATCCAGTCTGTTAAAAGTATCTTAGTTGGGTATCAAAATCTTGGACAAAAAGAGAAAATTGTCTTGCTACCTTAAGAAATTTTTTTAAGAGTAGCATCTGTGTGTATGAACTCTTGAAAAGAGAATGTCTTTTCTTCCCTGGGGTTGTTAAGAACATGTGGTGTTTGGCAATACATTTTAACTTTAAGTTGATCAAATCCCAGATACCAGTCAGATTGCTAATTATATCCTTCTAAATGATTGATAATAATTAGATCCTGACTATGTTTTAATTTTGTAAAAGAACAAATTATATTTTCTGTTTCAGAGTCATATTCTGGAGATATTACAAAATGCTGCCCATGTCACCAGAGCTGCCTATGAGCTGATACAAGATCACAGCCTCCTAACCTGGATATTGCACATCTTAGAGAAAAGGTAACTAGGGAAATACTAGTGAAATGGGAACAATTTTACTGTCCACAGTAGAATAATTATGCAACTGAGTATGAAAACAAGGGTGATGGATACAGAGATGTCCTGTCAGTGGTTGTGACATTTGGCACCTAGGGCCATACTGGCAGAACTTGCTGAACTCTAAAGTGTTCCCTTGTGTCTCTAAAAACAAAATCAAGATGCTTTCAGGTTGTAGTAGGAGGGATGATGGTGTGTGTGGGCTTCATGTTTTTGATAACGCTTTCTTGAAAAACTTAGAAAACAAAATGGCACCGTATTTTAGCGTATGTGACTCTTTATTTTCAAATACCCACAATTCACATCCTGTCGTAGGACTACCTACACAGTAATTGGCACAATAATGAATTGGAGCTGTCTATAGCATTTTTCTTCCCACTCCTTCCTCCACCCCTTGCCTCTCCCTTACATACATGCACGCATGTACGCACACACACACGCATGCACGCGTGCATGCACACAACATCTCTTTTGCATAGATTCCCCTAGCAGGTTCAAGCAAGGTTTCAGGGTCATCTACATTGTGATTGGCCTGAACAGGTTCCCAGTACTGCTCCCCCATTGTGCACCTCTCTTTGGTACAATTTGGTACATTTTGAAATGAGAAAGCCTGGATTTGGCCTCTATCACCCAATACTTTGTGATTGTACTTTTGAGAAGTATTCTTGCATCCTCTGTACAAAAATGAGATTGCTCCCCCTGCTCCTCCCCCACCCGTAGAATAACAGAGTAAATATGGTTCCTGATACTGTGCTGTAAGCATTGCTGTTACTACTTAAAGTCTTAGGAACATAAGGAACCAAGCTGTCTTGAACAGTAACTGCTCTAAAGAAATGGTGGTAATGGCTGCCATGTAGTGGAATACTTAGCAGAGCTGTGTAATGAAAGATGCAAGTGAGAAATCACTAGTCTCATGCAGGGGCTGTGATACACTGTGTTTCCCCAGCTGCAACATGGCAAGAGGAGGGCAGTAACCAGGGCCTCCATGTGGCTGGGGCTTCAAAGGGGTGCACTCTCGTGACCTGATGGGGTCCTGGCTGAGAGGCACCTTTTGTCATTCACAGCTCCAAAAGTCCTCTAGGTGATGGACTGGTTCCTGGTTAGGATCTGCCTTCCAAATGGGTGTTTGCTTCTCTTTTTTGTTTTTCAGGTTTCTGGAAAACAAGCTGCTAAATAAAATTATTTCCTTACTCCATACTCTGTGGCTAACAAATTTAGGAGACAAGAGAGAAGTCAAGAATCAGTCCCAGGAGAACAGGAAGTTTCTTCCAATTCAGCTTGTAAATGAATTTCTGTATGTTTTGATCACATTAATCAAACACATTCGGTAAGTCCTTGTTTTCTTCTTAATCAGTTTGCATCTCATCCTCTGTCTAGCTGGAAATTTACTAAGGCTAGAAGAATTTCTTGATCTCTGGTAGTTTAATGCTTTTTTTCCCCCTTCAGTTTGAATGTTGAGTAGTGAATTTTGATGAGATTTCTTTGACAGGAAGGTTTAGCTGTTTAAACACGTGGGGCATAAAATAATAGCTGATGCACAGTTACTGTCAAGTTCTACATCCTTAATTACTGGCTATTTTTAAGCTGCTATGTTTTACCTTTTTCCTGCTGGATTAGAGCTTGCAGTTCACAATGCTATTTGCTGTAAGGATCTTTCATACTCTCCAAAGGTTTAGACTTTCTGTGTCTGTACCGTGCCTGCAAATTGTACAAGGAGAAACTGTGCAAAGTATTACACGACAGTGTTAAGAAGGAGTCAATCTCTTCTCTCCAGATCTAGAGCACTTAACCTGTCTTAAGCACAGCATTTGCAGCAGGGACAGTAGAAAGCAAATGATTAACCAGTTCTGTTTGGGTTCATAATAGTGCCTGCAGCTCTTTGTGCAGACAGGTATTGTCACAGCCTGGAGAAGCTGTTTATTTCCTCAAAATTTTGAAAATTCATGCAAAATAAAGAAGCATAGGTAAAGCTCCAGACCTCTGTCCTCTTCCTTGTGTGCCATCTGCCTTTGCTATTTACAGGCAGGAGGGCAAAGACTATGTTTCATGGTCTGTTCTGCCAGATGCTAATGGAGCGAAGTACTGGGGATTCAGTGGGAGTTAAACTAATTATTGCTGGCATCCTGAGAAACAAAAGTATATGTCTAGAGAACTGCAGGAGAAAACTGTAGGAAGAGACTGTAAGGAGAAACAGCCTATACTTATTTTATTTTATTAATTAGCAGGCAGAAAAATACATGGCACTTTTGTTTTCTTTTCATAGGACTAATTTAGATCTAGCCAAACTGACTCAGTTTTTCAGTACACTCAATTCTGTGCTGGAATATCGTGCTATAGTTGTTAAGGCCTTCAAAGAAATGAGCCGGTTCACTGTGAATGACAGTGTTCTCTCAAACAAAGAGATCCTCCTGCTGCTGCATAAGTGGAGCATCATTGAAAAAGACCTGCAACTACAAGAGGATGTGCAGAATCTAGCTCAGAAATACCAAATCAAAGAATTGCTTAGTAAGTACCAAAATATTTCAGAAAAGTAATATTGTTGAGGCTGTTACAAGTTAATTATACAAGTGAGGCAAACTTCATAGGAAGTAGTATTAATAACTTTTGTTGGACAATCTGATACAGCTTGGGGGAGGAGGAACGGAAATGGAAAGCCATTTTTCAGGTCTTCGTTGTAGTGATTTCTAACTTCAACACAATTCTGGAAGCTTTGGAGAAATACAGTTTTAAAAAGGGGAAGAGCTTTAAAATGAAACTTAGTCACAGATCTAGAGTCAGGCTTTGAAAAATTGTGTTCTTAAATGAAATTTAAAAAAAACCTGTGCTTGGAGGCTTTCTGCTCAAATATTTGAACCATTCTGAGTATGGATGGGGGATCTGAAAGTGAAATAAGAGTAAAAACTAGCAGTAAAGCAATCAAAAATGAAATAGCTAATTTTTCATATTGTCATCAGTGTTGGAAGAAAGCAAAAATACATTTGGACTTGTATGACTTCTCTCTTGTTACCTCTGTGAATAAAATATAGAAGGAACTTTGTAGTGGGAGGTGTTAAACAACGCTGGTTTCGTGCAAATACAGCAACTGCTTTTGGTGCACATTACAACTTCTATATGTTTCTTTAAATGTTCTGTATCAGTTAAACATTATTAAAGTATCACTGTATTTAAGGGATACTATAAAAGCTTTAGTTTTTCTAAAGTTTTTCCACACCCTTTTAGTGTCTTTCTGAGGATTTTTAGAGAGTTACTATAATGACACCTGTAACTTACTATATATGTGGTTTTAAAAAACCCTGTAGCTCCGCATCAGGAGCTTATAAAGGAGTTACAAAAATGGATCCTTATCTGAAATTTTGTTTCTGAGGTTACATTTCAAAAGTTGTCCCCATCCCCCACAGCCCCCAGGAAAAAAATGCTGAAGTGCATTTAGTTCATTCTAAGCTGCAGAGTGCAACAGAATTGAAATTTCTGATGATTTTCTCAATGACTCCTCAAAAGCAGGTTGCCATAAAATGCTGTGTGGTATGGTGGTGGCAAAGTCCTGTTGCTGTTTGGGAGCTTTGCTGCTCCCTGTGACACAGGCAGCATCTAACGGAGGGCAGCCCTGTGTCACAAAGTTCGGCTGCCTGCCTCTTCCCTTGGGGTGTGAAAGATTCACGTGCCCTTGGTTGACAGCACCCCGCCAGCCAGACACTCAGCCAGGATGCGGCTGTGCTGGAGGAAGGCAGACTTCACTGCTTTAGCCTGTGCCATTCAAGAGCAACGTAGCTGTGCAGATACCTCCTTCCATAGGCAGGCGTGTGCTGTGCCTTTGCTAGCCCAAAGAATAGCATCTTGAGCATTTCTCCTGAGGTGGTATAAATAATGTAGCCTTACTGGCAAAACTGCATCTTGTGGACCTCTGAAATACTGCCTCGGCTTTGCTGGGCTGTGAGCCAGGGGCTGGGTGGCATTACTGCTCACCTCAAAGTTAGGCGATCCAGTTCAGAAAAGTGTTTCAGCCTGTGAGTCGCTGCCTGTAGCCAGTTTGCTCTGAATTGTATAGGCTCAATTAGGCTGCTAAATGAGGCTAGTACTTATCCTTTTAGCAACTGAAACAACACATGATACCGTCTTTCTTGCATAATTTTCTACCAAGAAAATCCTTTGGAGTATCTGATGTTTGTTTTGGTGGTGGTTTTCTTCTCACAGAAAACATTAAAGAAAAGAACAAATCTCAAGCCTCTTCTCATGCATACCATCACATTCGGAAAAAGAATGAGATAGAAAGAGAAGACGACAGCACTGCAGACCTGGAAGTCTCTGAGCTGGAGAAATGCAGAGATCATCTGAACTCTGTATTTGCTCATTGGGAGCCTGTTTTCCCAATGCTGCCTGCCAAACATCGAGGGGAGCCCCTCAAATCTGCTGACCTCGTGGATGAAACAGTCAGTCTTACCTGTGCATCCACTTACGTAGTAACTAAATGGCTCATGAAGTCCATGGCTGAGCACAGCCTCAATATGCAAAATGTTTCATTAACTCTGCAGTGGCTACAGAATTGCATCTTGCCACACCCAGTGGCAGTGCAGGAGATCCTCAGGGATGAGATATTGAGGAACAACATCTTCAAGTTTTACACCCAGATCTGTGAGGCCAGCCGCGGAACAGCTGGACTCTTCAAAGAGCTCTCTTTATTCAGTTCAATCATGCTTCGCCTAATGGATGCTCAGGGCCTAACCAACAACGGCTTTCATGAACTTGTGAAAAAGTTGTGCCTGTCAGCAATGACGGAAGAGGATGCAAACAAGAAAGGTAACTTATCTTTTCCTTTTCACTCACGTTACAAGGCAGTAATGGTAGAAAGTAGGTAGTTCCATGGTTTTTTTTAATTCATTCTCCTGGTTTCAGCTGGGATAGAGTTCACTGTCTTCCTAGTAGCTGGTACAGTGCTATGTTTTGAGTTCAGTATGTGAAGAATGTTGATAACACTGATGTTTTCAGTTGTTGCTAGGTAATGTTTAGACTGAAGTCAAGAATTTTTCAGCTTCTCATGCCCAGCCAGTGAGAAAGCTGGAGGGGCACAAGAAGTTGGCACAGGACACAGCCAGGGCAGCTGACCCAAACTGGCCAAGGGTGTATTCCATACCATGGGACGTCACATCTAGTATAGGAACTGGAAAGTGGGGGTGGGGAATCACCGCTCGGGGACTAGCTGGGTGTTGGTCAGCGGGTGGTGAGCAATTGCACTGCACATCATTTGTACATTCCAATCCTTCTATTACTACTGTTGCCATTTTATTAGTGTTATCATTATCATTATTAGTTTCTTCTTTTCTGTTCTGTTAAACCGTTCTTATCTCAACCCAGGAGTTTTACTTCTTTTCCCAATTTTCTCCCCCATCCCACTGGGTGGGGGGGAGCGAGTGAGTGGCTGCTGCGTGGTGCTTAGTTGCTGGCTGGGGTTAAACCACGACATTCATCAAAACAGTTTCAAGTTTGCCCATGTCCGTTGGTGCTCATAACTTCACAGAGTAAAAGCTATGTCTTTGGTGGTATGGGCACAGGGGTTGGTAGCACAGAATAGGGTCACACTATAGGGGGTTTCTGATAGTACAACAGTCATACTCCCTCAAAGAAACCTCCCTTTCAAGGACTAAAATGGAGATCAGTGAAGTATAAAAAATACAATTCCAAGGGGAAAAATAGTCTGCAGCAAATGAGTCTATGTGGGTGTGGGTTCTGATCCATGTGCTATTCAGTGTTATAATTCGATAGCGAAATCCACAGGTCAGATTTCAACCTTTTTTATTTAAAGAGGTCAGAAGGTTGTGCTAACAAGAAACTGTTTTCTTTCCTTAATGTGAGGAGGATCATTGGCTTGGCATGGGCAAAAACCCCACAAATTTTCCATATAGGAAAAGAGTTAGGAAACTATTTTAAAACATAGATCTGGAGGTAAAATGGTTTGGTTTTGTACTACTATGTGGAAATAGAAGAATATCTGTTCTGATTTTTCTCTAATTTTTCTTCCACAGCTGTTTGTGTATTCCTGACTTCTGTTTACATTGGGGACATATGGCTTGGAGCACAGGAGCCAGATATGTTAATAACCCATGTCAAATTGATCTGCAGTAGTACAGATGATAAATTAAATGATGATGACTTGGAAACTCATAAACAAGGAGAAGAAACTATCACGCCTCTTTGCAAAACCCTTTACTTGGCTACATTGGGGCATTAATTCAGTGAACTGACACTTAATCTTTAATGTTATACGCTCTGCCATTGTTGCTGCGAGCCATGAAGCCCTCCTGAACTGTTCTCCATACAAATCTAACTTGTTTTGTCATAAAGATCGATATTTTATTACTGTGTGCAAACTCAGAGGGGGAAAATTGCATTCGTCATCTCTCAGTGGAATATTAAAGCTCTCATCTCCCTTTTCTTGAACACTATGGGACACAATGTTATTTATATCATTTTTATTACAGGCATTTTTAACTTTATGAAGAACCAAAAGAGACTGATTAGTGCATTGCCTCTGGACTGTATTTCAGTCCCCATGTAGTTAAAATCCATCCTCTCCCCAATATAAGATGGAGAAAAAAGGCTGCAGAGCTTCACAACAATGTGGTATAAGTGCAAAGAATAAGTAGTCAGAGGTTTAGCCACGATGACCTACTATTTCTTGAAGAACCCAGTTTCTTTCATGATATATAATACCAAAACCAGTATGAATAGAAGAGTGAACACTGAAATCATGGTGGCTTTAAATTAAATGGCTTTTGAAAGCATTTATATTGGAGCTGGTCTGTTTTTATTCTACTTTTGGGGTTGCTTTTTTTTTTTTTTTTTTCTTTAATTAAAAAAAGCCCTGACCATCACCACTGCTGGGACTTGCAACAAAGGCCCATCTTCTCTCCACTCTGAAAAAATGAGAGATGGAACTAAAACCCAAATGACTTGCTGCTCATTGATTATACATGTTTTTTATTGGAAATTCTCTGTGAAATCTGATAAATATTTCTTGAATGTGGCCTCGAGGGCAGTTTAACGTACCATTCCAGATATGCAAATACGCAGAGCCTGCTTGAACCTTTGAAATGTAAAACAGGATTTATTAAATTGACTCATGAATATATGCTGTGCCTAGGTACTTTGTACAAATTCTGTACAGGGAAGAATCAGAAATGCATACTCCTTGTGATATTCATTTAATTTGTTGTTGTTTTTTTTTTAAAGAAAAAAACATGAGATGCAAATAATGAGGATTGCTTCTACATATAAATATTCTTGTCCTAAAGAAGCCATAATATCTATATCAAGACTTGATTTAAAAATAACAAATATTTCTTGAAAAAGCTGCAAGCCCGTTAGAAGCTAAATTTTGTGTCATATAAAATCCCTAGGGTCTGACATCAGGAAATCTGCTTTGTGATGAAAAAATCTTATTTTACTTAAAAAAAAAACAAACAGGCAAAATGAAACCAAAGGAGTTCCAAAACAGAAGATGTCTTTCCATCTCATCTAACTGGAAAAGAAAATACTCATGCCACATAGGGAAGGAGTTTTGCAGCTCTTGAGGGACTGAGCACATCTAACAGTGGTTTATAGTATGATTTGCTTGAAAAAATTAAAGAAATGAGGTAAAACCATTCAACCAACCTAAGGACAGTAATGCAGAAATGTATTTTCTGTACACAAATGTATCTTAATTGGCAATAAATTAAATTAATTTTCCCCAAGTTGAGTCTGTTTTGCCCATGATGGTAACTGGTAAGCAATTGCCCTATCTTAATCTTGACCCACAAACTTTTTCATCCCATTTTCCCCCCTGTGCTGCTGAGGGGGAGCGAATGAGTGGCTGGGTAGGCATCTGGCAGCCAGGCAAGGCCAACCCACCACAATATGTAATGTGGTGTAGCGTGATCCCTTCCAATCCCTTAATAAAGTAACAAAACCCAAATCCTAAATGCCACGACCCAGTTGTTGCACACTTTCCAACAAGTTGCAAGCCCAAAATGTTTTTGGGTGTGCACCTGCATGCCTGGCAATAATGGCCTTTCACATGCCTTTTGGCCATGTTTGCTTAAAAAAATAAGTTGTGTAACTGTGGTACCTGCAGGAGCAGAATTCGTGTGTTGAAGCGCAACCAGTTGGAAGAGTGATTCTTGAGTGAGATCTGATTCTAGAAATAGGTACAGCAGATGAAAACAGGCATCCTAAATTACTTATGCTTAAGCAGCTATTTTCACACCTTAGTATTTCTCTCTGTGGATGGAAGTAGTGATTTCTGAATGCAGTTTTGTCACTGCTAAAATAAGGAAGATAACTTTCAAGCCTATAGTGGACTTTAGCTAATGAGATACACAGTGCTATAGAAGTGGAAAGCAGGATCAGGAGACCATGACTACAACGAGGGCGTCGTACATGTTGGTATGCTTTCCTTACAGTAATGCATCTAAATCCTGACCACATGAATCCACCCTAAGGGTTTGTGCTCAAATGATGATTTTCTGACGGCCTTAAGTATTCAGAAAGGCCCAACAGTGAGTACTTTCTCCCTAGCCTGTAATGTTTTGTTAGTATCTCCAATACTGCTATTACCAAAATACTCAAGGTTGGAGGAGAGGATTGTTCATACACATTTTTAAAATGGTAGTTTTGGAAACAGAAAAAGAATGAATGCAAATGAACTGACAATTTAAAGCTACTAGCCTGTCATGTAAAAGATAAGTAGCTCAGATGTGCTTATCAGTGAAGAGAATGTAGCTGTGCATGTGGGAACTTTTAAAAATAAGGCTTAATCTCTCACCGTCTCTGAGCTTCAGTATATTCTAGTAATGTAGCAATTAAAAGATTATTATGAAGTCGTCCTGGAAATAGTGGTTAAGTATCTCTAAAAGCCATAGATGGTTAGGAGTCGAATGATTTGTGTGTGTGAATTACTGCCAACATATTCAAAACGCATTTTAATAAATTATATAGATGGAGAGTCATTATTTTAAGAAATTAAGCTTGATTAAAATAAATTGTGGAGAGCATTTGGAAATGGAAAACTTGCTCCATATATGGGCCTACATTTTAATACAAGGAGTTTCTACAATTTAACACAAGTTACTCACTTTGATGGTGTTGTGATGAGAGCCATGTGGATGAAGCTCCAGAGCGCACTGCAGCGGGCCCCGTGGTCTGGGCTGCCCTCACAGAAGTCATTGTCAGGACGGGCCTTTTAAGCCTTTTACTCAAAATTCACAAAAACTGGGTGAAGTCAACAGCCCAGAAGAAGATATTGCTTCCTGTTGTACCTGGTGTATAGACCACGTACAGTTTGAGTTGCAGGTGGGGCTCCTCAGGATTTTAAATGGCTCTCAGCGGTGGGCTGCTGGTGCCAGTGCTCGGATGAGGACATCTGACAGGTTAGCAGGAGAGGACTTCACCCAGCGTGAGCGACTGGGCAGAATGATGTGGCTTTTGTGGGGGTGGTGGTTTGGGGTAACGTTTTTATAGAAGTCAGCTATGTCTTCAGATCAGCAGCATGAGCTGATGTGGGTCACACCTCGTTGACTGGTGGGTGCAGCACTTCAACCATCTGGGAATGCCGCAGACCACACAGGGGAGGCCTCTGGTAATGGAGGTCTCTGGGGGAAGGGGAAATAAAAGTGCTCACTGTGGAGAGCAAAGCACTGGAAGGGCCTTGAAGTGGGTACATATGGAAATGTCACAGGAGGAAATGCATTTCTCTCTCCCCCACTGCCCTCCCAAGGTAGGTGCTATAAGATAGGCTTGCATTTTGCATATTATTTATTACTGTTTATATATGTCATAATATATGCCTTCCATTTCCAGGTAATTTGAAAGGGAATATAAAAAGTCTTGTCAGTGGTTATGTACTTTGAGTCATGTTCCAGTGCAACTAATGAAAGAACACCAGTTGTTACGCATGGGAGGATTCACATCTTTCAGAAATCCCCTTGCAATCCATTTGTAGAGAATTGGTTCTTGAAAAATGGGGTGATAGGAGTCTGTCGTGAGTCAGGGAGGAGGATGCTGGAGCAGACTGTGCTGGCAGGCAGTGCAGAACTGTTGCAGCAGAGATGTTCTAGCTCAGGGTAGACAGATGTGGCAGGAATGATCGAAGGGCAGTTGCTGCATCCTTGAGGAGGAAAACGGGTCTAGATGGTCAGGTCCTCTTCAGACTCTCTGCGATGATACTGTGTGATTGCAGTGGGGTTAAAGGTAACTGTCCCAGTTTGCAGCAGGAGAGCCGGTATCAACAAGGGAGTTGATTCACGTGTCCTGTGAGAACTACCTCAGCTCTAGCAAAAGGTAAGGGTATCTGAGGGGAGGGGAAGGCTGTTGTGGCCATCTGAGTTGATGGATGGAAATGTTTGATATATCTGTGTCCATGCTGCACCTTCAGTTCCTGCAGCCTTTCCCTCATTTTCTCCATCTGCCCATGACTCAGTCTGACTCAACAGACTTTACACCTTGACAGGTTTCCAAGCCCAACACCAGTAGTAGTCAGTTTGCTCAAAAAGCAAACTGCCAAAGTGTTTATCTCAGAGATTAAAAAATTGGAAGATTAAAAAAAACAACCCTACGATACAAACACATGCCTGGTGGTTTGGTCTGTCTCTTGTGTTTAAGGCTTTTTTAACACAGCCCAACCCACCCATTCTGGTAACATCATAGCCTACACTCCCTGCACACAGCATAAGGCTGCTCTGGCAGTGCTTCACTGTAGGAGTTTTTGCTGCCTGCTTGGGGATGTGGAATTTCTAAGCTTCTCAAGTTTCAAGTGAGTTTTGTGTTGTCCTCAGCCCAGCAACTAGCTATGAACTCTTTTATCTATTCCAGCCCTTGGTGCCTTCCTCAGCCCGACTCTGCAGTCCCAGCTTTGTGCTTATTGGAGCTCTAAGGTCTCCTCACCCTCGCGTGGACCTTCCCCTGGTTCTGCCTGGGTTTGGTGGAGCTCCATGGGTGAGGAGAGGTGGAGAGAGCAGAGGCCGCTGAAGGGGGAGGGAGTGCGAGTGGCCCTTCTGACTTTGCTCCAGCTGAGCTTAACCCGTTCTCTCCACCTCACTGAAAAGCTGCTGTGACCCTCCTGTGGCTTCTGTCAAACTATTTGCAGCCCCAGCTGAAAGCAGGCAACTTGTGCAGAAGTGTGATGTTGCTTTTGTGGTTTTGCCAGCATTTTCCTTCAATACCAAATACGGTAAACACACTTCTCTTTCTAATGCCTGGGTAACTGGCAGATACCATTTCAAGATTGTTCAATATTAACAGTTTCTTTTCCATCTACCATTCCAAAATGGAAGCAAAAAGTAATTGGTTATTGGTAGCAAAATGGTATTTCTGGGCAGTAGGTAAAGCTAATTACTTTATTCAGTAAGACACTCACTTGAGATAATTAGTGCTGCCATAACCTTTTTAAAGGCTGTTCTAGGTAAACTGTTTTAGTAAATTTTAAGTAACCCAAATAGTGTTTGCAATAGAAAAGTAAATAAAAAGCATATTCGATCCTTGAGGGAACTGCTGAGCTTTAAGTTAGTGAAGCAAGTTATAACCCTTCTAAAATCAAAGTTTTATTGTTGAAGTTGCACTTGACATTGTTGCTCATTTTTCGGAGGATGTCCAAATGGAGGTGTTACTAAGATGCAGCTGATGAGTGTGACCTGAGGACAGAGACAGAAGCAGATGACTTATGGCTCTCATGATATATAAACAATATTGGTTATGCTGCCTGTTCAGTAAGATCAATGGGATTCTGCTTTCTTTCACAGCAAGACAACCCAGTGAAAACTGATGCTGCAGGGACACCCCCAAGGATAACAGGACTCAGTGGGCATTCAGGTGACCAAGGCAGAACTCTTTACAGGACTCGAGGTGTAACTGGTATAGACTTTCTGCTGGAGGAGTAAATCTGCTCTCCACCAAATGGGTCTTAACGAGAACCACTCAACCAGCAGCACACCCTTTGCACCACGTAACTGGGAGAGGAGTTCGAACCTGAATCCTTACTTAAAGAAGAGAGAGAAATTTTACAGTCATCATCATCAGGATCCAAAATGTTGATCTAAAATGCTGATCAGGCAACTCCAGCACCGTTGCTCAAATATGGCCATTAAGACTTCCTCTTATGCATCCAGCATTTTTCAGGTTTGTCCTTTGTTGAAAGACACTTTTCTTTTTCTTCCTCTCTTGAAGGGTTTGGTATCAGTGTTTAATAGGCAGTCACAGCACTGAGCTTTTCTCTGCAGTCAGGAGAACTGTACTGCTGGTTTTGTTTAACCTGTTCCAGTTTTAACCCAGGGTCAGATCCTTTCATGAATGCCAGTTTCATCTGAAAGGGAGGTAGGTGTTTGAGAAGCAACGACATCTGAGTATGGACTACTGAGATCACCACAGTGAGGCTGTTTACCATTGGAACTGCTTTCTTCTATCTGGTTCCCTACAATCACTTGTCTGTAATGTGTGGAGAGAAAAAAAAAAAAGTACAGTTATCAGGGATATCTGTTTGGAAGACAGATAGCAGCAGTTTCATAAGGAAGTATATTATCAAAGTTTTAAAAAATACAGAAGATGGTTCTTCTAACACAAAAGACATTGAATGCAGCATGAGAGATGCGTTTGATTTCAGATCTCTTTATCCACCATGAGAATCATGTCCTTACCTGGAAATGGAGTATGACCAACAGCAAAAGTGTGAGCTGTGGCTGATATGTGGTGACTCCCCCTTTCCCCCTCAAGATGGGACCATCAGTCCAGCCCTGAAGCTTGGTTCTTTAGCTGGATTTTTAAAGAGGAAACTAGAAACTTTGCTATGACTTGCTCTGTACCCAAGGGTGAAGGGAACTGTCATGGCAGCTCCTGGGAAAGGGAAGAGGGGTAAGAGCTTCGCGTAACTGTGAATGGGTGTCACTGGGGACAACAAGAAGGATGTGTGATATTTGGGAGGGATTCCCTGGAACTGGTGTTGGGAAAAGGCAAGACACAGCTCTAAGGGCTGGTGGGGATCCAAGCAAGAAAATGGGACAGACCTAAAGAGGAGTGGGTAGGACTAGGGTAGCAGGAAATTTCCAGTGTACGAATAGTAACAATACAAAGATGTATGGTTCTGCCAGAAAAACAAGTTAGTGGTGGGGTGGAGGGGGCGATGATATGAGAAGAGCAGAGCACACTCTGCCTCCTCCTCTCTAAGCCCTCTTTCCAGCAGCTTCCTAAACTTCACCCTTAAAAAATAAATAGCAGGTGAGTCCTGGCCTAGAAGCAGTAAGTTCTATTCAGTATGGCCAAACACAAGATCCCAACTACTACCATATCCTTAGGGCTTCAAAGGTGGGGAGGAAAATTTCGTTGGGAAGAAAAACGTAACCCAAAAGTGAGAATGAAAATGGAAAATTTTTGAAGAGTCTTATTAATGTCCTGGAGCCATGGCTTCAGAGATGAGAAAAAAGATATCTTTGACTAAAAGCTGGTGTTTCAGTGGCTAGACAAACATAACAACCAAAATCTAAAAAACAAGATAAAGTAAATGGGATGAAAAGGAAAACAATTACTTTTAATACTTTGGAGGAAAGGAAATATAAACTTTATAATTTCAAATTTATATTGATTAATTGCTAACGAAAGCTTAAAATATCTGTGCCTGACTAATGCAACAGAGATTTTGCTTACTGGTAATTCAAAAAACTGAAACAAACCCCAAAAGTCTCAGCAACAGGCCCACCACAGGCAGGCAGATTTGGGGTTTTCTTTGCTATGATGCAGGCATATTCAAGACATCGCTCTTCTCTCTGTTTGACAGAAGCAAGACAAAAATACTCTTACCAAAACAGGATGTTTTCTTTCCAGTCCATTAAGTAGCTAAATACCATCAGCTAGCTATCCATATTTAAAAATCAGCTGGAGAACTTGCATCCCAGAGACCTGGAGACTGTCTGAGGAGAACTCCGGCTGGCTCTTGTTAATCGTTAACCATCCCTGTAACAGCAGGGAAGTTTGAGGCAGCTGGAAGAGCCCTAGTGTCCCAGTACTCAAAGAGAGTGAACTGGTCAAGCCAGGACATTATAAGGCAGTGCAACTGACCTCACTCAGCCCCAGGCAAAATCATGGAATTAAAGCTAAGATAAGATACAAGTGAAAAAGTATTTCAAAGGACAGAGAAACTAATTCCAGACAGTATGGCTTTATAGAAAGACAGGTATGGTGAAAAGTGTCTGATGTGATTTTTTGAGGGGAACACAATTTGAGGATAAAGGTAGCTGCATATATGTAGCTATTTAAACTGCAGTAAGGCA
Organism: Buteo buteo; assembly: GCF_964188355.1. Lineage (NCBI taxonomy): Eukaryota > Metazoa > Chordata > Aves > Accipitriformes > Accipitridae > Buteo > Buteo buteo. The sequence goes on from NC_134178.1 coordinate 17,188,309, forward strand.
TTTGACTTAGTATTCCATACTGCCTTCTTTAAAAAGAACTATACACAGGTCCCATTACACAGGCGTTATGTGAGTTAGGCTTCTGAAAAAGTAACTGGAGAAAGATCTCTGACTGTGTCTGTTTCCAGCAGGGCTCCATAAGGACCCGATACTGTTCAGCATTTTCATCAGTGATCTGGAAATAAATGTAAAGTCACTCTGAATGAAAGATGCAGATAAAGATACAGTTATACAAAGGCAAGCAAACAGTCATATAGCACAGACTGGACAGCTAGTTAAGATGGACCTAGTCAAACAGTATATTAAATTTAAAGCCTCGACCCTGGCAATAATATTTTTCACTGAGAACTGGCAGATTTTTCATGAATTATTCTCCCTAAAGACAGTGAATTGTCGCACACAGAAAAGCTTGAGATATTAAAAAAAAGTAGAGCTAATATTTTGTATTTATGGATTTCTGGGGACAGACATGATATTTTAAAGCTTGGAGTAGGTGATACTGTGATTCCAAAATTTCATATATTTATCACACTGTCTATCCACAATGATCACTTTTCGGAATTTTTCATTAATGAACAACTAGAATATTTTATGTAAATAAACGTTTAGCCCTAATTTTATTGAAGTTTGTCAGCTAAGCCAAGATGCAATGCCAAGGCATTGTGATTTAACTAGGCAGAGAAATGAGAAATACTGACCAACTTAATAAATATAAGAACTTGTTCTCCTCTGCAAAGGTATAGCACCTGGGCAGAGACTTTGGGAGCCTGCATCCCTGCCCTCAGTGGGCAGCACTCTCAGATCTCTTCCAGTGCATCAGTTGTCTGTGGTTTGGTGTATGTCTCTTGAGAGTGAGCTGACATTAATCTCTGGACTGGGCATTCTGCACCCTCTGAGGAGATAATGTTGGATTTGACAATATGGTTGTCATAGGATGCTATTTGAATGCATGGCTCAAGAATTACTTCACTCTTTTGAATGTCACTTGTAAATGTCTGTCTGGTCACTATTAGATGGAAGCCTTTTTGTGTCATTTAAAACAGTTTGAAAACAAAAAGCCCCATCATTTCAGTTTGTAGGAGAAAGGGCAAGAACTAGGAAGAACTTCAGAAAGCAATGGAGAGCACCTTAATGCTAGCACAGCCAGCCTGCTTCCCAGTACCTGAGCAGTGCAGTCCGCTGCACAGCCCACCTGGATGGATGTTCGCCTGGTGGCACCAGACGTGGAGAATGTCTGGGCAGCAGCCGCAGAGGGCATGTTCTGACCTCACGTTCAGCAGATGGTGTCCTCTCAACTGCAGAGTCTCAGCGCATGGGATTTCTGGAGGGACACTGACTGCTGGTAAGCAATCTCTATTCCTGGCTTTGATTTCACACCTACATTCACACAGTGGCTGTTGCAAAATAAAACCCCAGCCCATGAGTTTTCACTTGGAGATCAGTTATCTCTGAACAACCTCAGTGCCACTCTACCAAGTGTAATACCAATCCCAGGCCTCTTTCCTGTGGCATGATACCTGCTAAAAGGTATGGAGCATGTTTCTTTAGTTGACAGGAGTGAGAACACTCTCCTGTGAAGACACTGTAATTTCAGCTCTGGTGACTGAAGTCTTGTAAGAGGCTTTGACAGTTCATAGCTAACCATTTTGACAGCCTCTGCTCCTGTGGGTCTGACAGCTGTTCACATGAAAGGGAGCTGGTTCTGTCAACTTAAAAAGAGAAAGTTCTCCTAATGATGGAGGTGTGAAAGACAGCTTTATCCCTTGAAACCAGAGGCTTGAGAATACCAAGATTTATTATCTGCTCTTTGAGATTAAATTCAGAAACTGTTTTGGGGAGAAATTGGGATAGATCCATAGGAACACTGTATATGAGAAGCCAGCTTCTTCTGACACAAGGAATGATGCTGTAATCTATGCAGACAAGTCATGTCGACCTCAAATACTGGTCCTGTGGGTATCCTGACCATGAGATTTAAGTACTGCTGAGAAACCAGGTTATTTCTGAGCTCTTTGCCAATCCTGGCTATGAATTTCAAGGTAGCTGGGTGTGAGAATATGTGATTACCACTAGTGAGTAAGTAGGTAGAGACTGCAGTTGAGTATATCTTAAGTGAGTTTATAAAGAGACAAATTACCTTGATTTCAGGAAACAGTCTACTGTGATAGGAAAGAGAGGGCTGAAGAAAGTAGAGAACAGGAGCAGCTGTCTTAAGAAAGTAGAGAACAGGAGCATAGTCTGCTTAGTCAGAGAAGTACTTCTCATGAGGATCTTCTTACTATAGTATTAGAGGACTTCCTCTCCCCAAAGACAAGGTAGCATGCCCAGGTAGAGCTATTACATGTCTTACTGTCATCTGGAGGAATACAGTGCCCTGAGTATCAGATTCACTGCCTTTGTGAAGAGGTGCTTTTTTGTTATTGTAATATATATATACATATATGGTGGTTATGTTGTTCACTAACAAATATTACAATCTTGAAGGTAAGCTGAAAAAACAAAAACTCTCTGAAAACTATCTGCCCTCATGTGAGATCTAGGATATGGCTATAGATTTTTTTTTTTCTGTCCTAGGGACCAAAACTCCTGCGCTGTCAAATATCCAAATTAGTTCTCCAGTTCCAGGAATGAAGCAGCTGTTGCAATTGATCTGGATGGAGCAAAAAATTGAAAAAGTACATGGACATTGTACAGTCTGTCCACCAAATCAGTGGTTATATGTCTGTCCATGAAGGAAACTCTCACCTGCAAACTGAGAAGAAAGCTGGCTGCAGAACAAGTGGTTTCAAGCCAACTCACACATCTCTGTCTGGCAAGTGGTATCCTCAAACTATGTTAACATATGTCCCAGAAATGTTGGGTAAAAGTTGGTGGTAGTCAGGGGCGAAAAATATCTAAGCTCTGAATTGGGTTTTTTATTGCAAGAAATCTGCCTGAAGCCAGCAAGGCTTATGCTGCCAAGGAGTCCAGAGTCCCTTGATTGAGCCTCTCTAAGGCTACTGTGACAGCAAGAAATGTGGACAAGGGATGAGACATGCACATCTTTCAGCTTTCTGGGTACCTAATTTTTTTTTTTTCCCCTCCATTACACTGTCTGGTAGGAAAGTGATAGCCAGAAGATTTTGGATGTCCACAGTGGTTTCAGTCACAGCTGTCAGGAATGCAGAGCCTCCAGTGAAACACATGGGAAACCAGTGTGCCCTCTTGAGAGGTCCAGGAACTTTCCCTGTCCCCCTTCCACTGCATGAAGTTTCAGCCTTGACCAGGAACTGTCTCCAGCCACTAACCCTTATTTTTCTGTATCATTTTGGATGGTAAGAAACATAGTTGAAGCAAATGTTAATACTGGCTCTTGATTACAGCACTGTGGTAATCAACTGCCTTGGCATGCTAATGGGTTTGAAATAATTGGTCCCATGCCCCAAAACTTTTATTTATTTCTGTAGGGATAGGATAATGGTGACAAAAGGGACTGGGACATGGATTCCGTGCTGCAGCTCTCTTGCAAGCATCAACCCTCCCCCCTCTCCCAAACTCACTCATCTGACTTGGCACCAAACTACTTTGTATTGCAGAGAAAAGTGTGGTGCAATCAGATCATGGATTCAGGTCCAGGACTTCTCAGTGTCTAAGGATTATGCTGTGGCATAAGTAGATCTAGTTGTTGCATATGCCTTTCAGAAGACACTTTGACACTGACTTCTTTTCTGTGCAGCTATGCAGATAAAAATCAGCAGACTATACTGTGGTAATGGCATGCCCTTGCCAAAATAATAAGACCGTTGTGTACACAGTGGTGGAAGAGATATTATCACTGCATGTTATACAAGGCCAAAATGTAATCTTCAAGGACCCCACAGAGATCCAACTGACAATAAAGACAGCTGACACGCCAGTGAGGGTTTGCTAGACAGTCAACTGAAGCAAGAAGGTACGCTCTCATTCACTGCCAGACCTGAAAGCGTGCTTGTTTCACCAGGTGGTTGAGCAAGCTGGAAGAGTACACGCTGCCCTATATGCCCCAGGGCTTGACAGAGAGATGGATGAGCACAGAAACAGTGAAGGTAAAAGTTCTCCAGCCTTGACCAGTGACGTGTACGTACGTTTGTTGGGTTAATGTATCAGAATTATCATGAGAAACGAGACAGGAGATTTCAATACAGAAATTAGATGATTGTCATGCCAAGGGTAACGGATAGATTACATAACAAAGAAGATGATAGGGGAGGATGGTGGAAGTTAACAGGAAGAACTTCTTTCAGGCACCTCACTTTGTTTTATTGCTGAAATTGGGAGAAGTGTAATTGGAGTGTGGGTTAAAAAACAAATGGAACTCAATCAAAAAGGGCAAGCTGGTGGTGGGGGGATGACATTGAATAGTCTCTTCAGTCCTAAAATTGTTTTCTTACAGTATATTTCAAACCTAGAAAAATTATAAGACAGAATGATTTCAAAGCCTAAGCAAATCTCATTCAATACTGCTTTCCATTAATGGTTCCTGGACTCTCCATGAAACATTCCTAGATTTGCCTTGTTCACAACAGCTCTTTCAATGGGCAAAATTGAACATCTTAGGGATAAATATGGATATTTTTAAGCCAAGTATTTCACTCAGTAACATGATGCAAAAGTGAAAAATTTTTTTAAATTAATACTTTTAAGTCTTCCAAACACTCTGATATTTTCATGTATATAGACTCCTCCTGCCAGTTTTTTAGGAACAGTAAATTAATGTGAACATGCCTCTGTTATCCTGTAATTTTATGTCCATTTCCATGTGTTTCTTGTATTGTTAGCTTGCATCCTGCTCTGTGGTTTATTTGGGCAAGTTGCCTTTTTTAGTGTTGTTGTTACCTTTTGTAAGCATGCCAGAGACCTTAGGGTGCCAATAAATTAGAATATTAGTGCTCCTTTTTACTGCCATATTACACTCATTTCCCTCTGCTTGTTTGTGACCTAGTCTTGAACCTCTGCCTAATCTGCTGAGCTGAATTTTCTGTGTCCTGATCAGATTAGGAGGAACAGTGGGCAAATGCATCCTTGTTTGCATAAAATGTGTTTGCCAGAAAAACTAGCAGCAAACAAAGTAAACCAAATGTAGAAAGCTGCAAACAGAAACCTGTCCTTAGACAAAGTTCAAAATCACAGGCAGTGTTAGAACTACATTCCCATACAACATGTGGGTGCTGCACATCAGCAGGCACTGCATCTCTATCAGGAACATCCACTACAGCTACCTTCACAGGACAGGGTCTGTAATCTTTTAGGAGACTAGGGACATGCCTGTCAACAGTGAGCTATTTATGCAGCCTCTTTTTTCAGTCATGGAGGTTTCAGGTGGAAACACCCTACTAGAATAGATTAGCTATCCCATTTGTCCGCCACTGGAGGATATTTCCCAGTTTCATCAAGCCCAGCTGTGAAAACAGTCTGGATGACACAAATGTGGGGGTCTGCGATCTGTTTGTAGAGCTAGAGACACTGCACACACTCTGAGCCTGAAGATGCTGTTATGCTTTACTGGGCTACTCGCTAGCTCAGACCCAACTCTGTCTCCCTAATGCTGAACAGTAGTCTACTGAAATTTAAATTAAGGTACTCAGGCGAGAGTGACAGAATCACACCTGTAAACTTTAATCCCTAACGAAATGGCCTGAGGCTAATTCCAGGAGATTCTGCCCCAACAGAAAACCCAGTCTGACCATGTTGTCTCACTCCTAAGCTGACTGGTACTGTGAATGCTATACATCCATGGTTGGCAGGTGTTACAAGTCATTTCACAGCCACGCTTCCAACTGACTAATTCTCTAAGTGTATTTGTAGTTTTACTGTGGGCTTACTATGCTGAAGGACAGAAGTTCAGATATGGGCCATCTTTGGGAAGGAAGGTATTGTCATACTCCTGCCAGGATTTGGAAAAAAAAAAAAAAAAAGAAGAAGAAAATTTGCCCAGACCTTCAGCCAATTATAAACCAGTAATTTCACTGAATTAATTTAACCTACAAGAACTTAAAAGTGTTTAGGGACTGAGTCATACACTTATTTTAGGTAAGAAAGAAGCTTGCCTAACCTTCTGCATAACAGGCCAGGGAATGATAGACCACAGGCTCCTCATGGTAATTTTTTGATGAATACAAATGCATGTTTTTCAGGTGTTCAGTCATCAAGTAAAAGAATTAATCACAACCCACTTAATATTCTACTCTAAATTGTTCCAGTGAATCATTAACCTCACAGAAAATATGTGGTACATCTGAGTTTGTGTAGCATCAGCTTCCAGCCATTGCATTTTAGTACAGTACTTTACCATTTGATAGTTATCATGGGGCTCCTGAATTGGACACCAGTGTTCTAAAAGACGCAGACAGTTCACAAGGAGCATCTCTGAGCCACTGCTCCTTGAGAAACTAATTGATTTGATTTCTCTTACTGTAGGATGTGTTTCTGGAACTCAAATCAGTTTTTTCCCTATTCTTCCCAAGTTCTTTAAAACCCCTTTTAAAGAGCACATTCTAACGCAAGTACAACATTCTTGGGATGATAAAAGCAATGGTGCACATACTATTATCTTCCTGACCTCCCTAATAAATTTTCTCTTAATTTGATCAAGGCTTACAGAATTGCTTTGGGAGCTGGTGTTCACCTGCTTTACCACCATGATTCCTACTTTCCTTCTCAGGTGTGGTTTACAAGAGGTACTTTCCCATTCTGCATGTAAAACAGACTCTCCTACTTCCATAGTATGCAACCTGAATAGCTGGCATAAGTAAAATGCATGTTGTTTGCCAACACACCAAGCAGTCCAGACTGTTCCCCCATCTTTCTGTCACCTGAAAATCTCATCAGTTATGGATTTATTTTTATCCAGGTGATTAATACTAACAGCGAATAGCCGTGGGTTGAGAGACACTCAAACTGAATAATAACATAAAAAGTGTCATCTTTGTGTGCAATTATAAATGTTGTAATTGCTGGATCACTTGAAGCAGTGGATGAATGTTTCATGCAGATTATTTTATCACACTGATCTATACTTACTTTATGTCTGGTTGTACTTACTTTACTGGAGTTGATCCAGAGCGGGACATATACAGTAAAATAAGGAAAAGAAACGTCACAAACGCAGCAAGCCCAACCCAAAAGGCTATGACAATAGAATCTGTGGACACAACACAGTAATTCTGTCACTGATACCATAGCAAATATAAAACACAGCAATATAATTTACAATCTCTAAGAAAGGTGTGTCATTTAATTAATTCAATTTAATTAAACCCTTGAGAGAGAGCAATCTGCGTGCCAATTTGTTATAAGTCTTAAGAGCCTCCTAGCAGTTTATTGTAACAGGGCATGGCCAGGGCCGGCGAAGAGGTTGAGGAAAAAAATCTAGTAAGTGTGATGGTGACTAGCACTATGCATATATTTAAAATGTAATACTGAGCACTGATGGTTTTCACAGTTTCAGCTCTTTGCAGGGGATACAAAATCACAGTATGGTAAACAATCTGGTACTCAAGACTGAGCCATTACCACTCAGTGTATAGCCAAATCCTGCTCTTGGGTGAAAAAGTACAATCCATAATCTTTAAGATGATGCTTTTACAGAGGGAATTCTAGCCTTGAAAACATTTTCTACGTAGAGAAATACCAAGGAAAGCTTGTTGAAAAGTGCCTGTGACCCTTACAGCACATCAGTCCAGTGGAAGAGAATGTGAACCTTCCCCTGTTCAGCTACAATACTTCTGTAATCAACAGAAAATAGTTCAAAATGCAGCCTACTTTATCAGGACTAAGCAGCTTCTTTAAGGAACAAGTAAGTGGATTCCTAGCACTGAAGTATGGACTCACAATTAGTTTAAGCCAGCCTAAGACCCTGCCACTGCTGTTATCCCTGATTCAGCTGAAAACTTTTTTTTTTTTAACCAATAAAAAAAAAAAAGATGAACTGATCCCTGATCTGGGTGACCACTGCTAATGGGAATATGAGCAGGTTGGGGGAGAAAAGTGAGTTGCTCTTTAATGAATGAAGGCTACAGTGCTGCTGAAATGACTGCCTCAGTTACGGGCTGTTAGATGGGATGAATCTGCTCCTGCCCCAATAGCACATTTGGTCACTGTTTCAAAAATGCTCCTTCCTGGGATCAGTGTGGTGGTGGTGAATGTCCAAGTTAAAGCCTTGAAAAGGTCGGGTGTTCTGCAGGGCATAAGTCAAGAAATGCCCTGAATTCATAACCAGCTACTCAGACTGAGGTGAAAAAGAAGGGTCACTGACTTCAGAGACAAATATTGATCAAGATAAAATAAATCTTCCATCTGAAAGGACAGAAAACATTGTGTTCTTTGAAACAGGTCCAATATGTTTGATTAGGTGTTTCTTTGTGAAAAAGTTCAGAACGTGTTGTCATCAGAGCCACAAAGAGATTAGGGGGAATTATCGCAGCTCCTTTTAAACTTAAAACTAGAACTGACCCAGCCAGAGTCTTATAAGCAAGCTGAGTTTTGGCTGGGCTACTGAGACATAAGAATGTGGAGGGTCAGCTTATTTTATTCTCCCTCTGTTAAAAAAAGTTTTACCAAGCTTTAATTCAGAGGATGGTAAATTAGCATGTGAGGGCTAATATTCTGACCTGCTCTTCCCCCTCTTTCTTCTTATGGGAAAAAGTGATGGGGTGCTACTGGCCAACCCCAACTCCTCAAGGGAGAATAGGGGACTTCTGTTAAAAAAAAAAAAAGCAAGCTCATGGTCCAGGGATATTTTGAAAAACTCAAAGTTTTGAAGTGTTCAAAGCCATTGGGACAGAAATGAAGAATTTGGATTTATAGAATTCCCTATCATTGGAGCTGTTTTGGTTTCATCTTTTAAAAGCAGCTTTAATACGATTCATGGAATTCACTGAAGCTAATCAAATTTGCTCCAGGTCTCAGGGGGAGTTTGAACTCTTAAGGGATAAACAGAAACTTCCTGGTTTTAAAGTCCTGCAATTAGGATTTTTTTTTTTAAACTGGGATAACATATTTTAACAATCTATAAAAAGCTTTTCTACTGCTAAATTTTAGTCACCTTTTGGGTGTGTGTGCATGTGTTTTTAAATAGCCTATTAGTTCATGGGCTAATTAAGCTTTTTATTATTTTTATACAAAAGGGAGAGAGCTGCACAATGCTATTAATAGAAAGCAAGACCATGACTTTATAGCTGGATTTAGATTCATTTTCATAAGACAAACACGGTCTCACAGTGCTTCAGGGATAGGCCACATAACAGAGGAAAGAAAGTACAGAGATTCAGGTCTCTGTTTTACATTAAATTAAAAAAAAACAAAAAAAAACCCAACAGAGGCAAAATTGAATTAGGGAGCTACAATCCCATCTCAGGGGTTATGACAACCACATGATTCATTTGGGCTGATTCAGCAATGCACCTAAACAAATGCTCAGGTCCCACTGAAGTCAATCAGTAGGTGCCCTCTGGAACATCAATACAGCAGTTATTGTGATCCTGGAGGTATCCTACATTTTGCCAAACTTGGAATGTTCGTTGGCTATCTGAGGGGAAATTATCACATTTCATCTTCAGCACAAAGGGCAAGTACTTGCTGAACTTATTTCATCTATATACTTCCAAGCACATGAAGACAATAATCTCAACAGTGGCTTTTGAAGGTATAAGACTGTAAATATTATGCAAAGACAGGAAACCCTACAAAGTATATTCATTGCTTGACTACTGCTTTTATTCAAAACAAGGAAAAAACTAACCAACTGTGGCATTATTTCCCTTGGTGTTTTCTTTATAACTTGTAACTCACTGTTCTCCCACTGGTATTTGGAGAAGGAAAAATAAAAGTACCAAGATGATGCAGTCTCCATTCCTCCTGGACTGCTGACATGGAAAAATGTCTATTTTTAGAGGAAGGAAAAAAAAAAAGAAAAAAAAAAAAAGAAAAACAGTTTCACTTCCCTGGCTATCAGAAAACCAAACCCAACATTTTTAGTTTAGAAATTGGTACAATGTGGGTTCTTTAAAAGACACAAATCATGGAGCAGAACTCCATTTTGACAAGCTGCCTAGAAATATCTTACATAAACTGCTGCCCCAGGGAACTCAAATTGCCTTAACATTAAGCCTCTGAGGGGAAAAAAAAGTACATCCCAAACCCTACACTTGCATCTTTCTCCTCCTTCTTTGCCTGGGAGCTGAGCAGCTAAAACACAGAAGCCTGTTTTCCTGCAGATTTGTTGCCCAAAGCTGAGCCCAAAGGTGATTTCCTTTTGTGTCCAACAGGGCATGACCTCACCCTGCAGCCTTTTTGTCAGTAAAGGTCTTCACTCACAATGTTCTTCCTCTATTATCTAGTCACCAGGTGTAGGAACTTGCAGATATTTTATATCTTTGAGGCCTCCACTCCTTTGTAACTAGATCAAGTTGGAGTTACTGTAGGAGCAGATGAGATGCATAAACACAAAGTATGATTGCATAAATCATCTCCTTACAATATAAGAAGACCTAAACGTAGCAGACTTCTCTAGGGGGAGAGAACAAATAAATAAAAAAAAAAAAAAGAAAAATCATTAAGTTTACTCTGCTTTTTAATGGAAATAGGGCTTATGAGATCACTCATAAGCACTCTCTCAGGTGTGTGTGGTAATTTCCTCCATGAAACTATCAACAAATTTAAATTAAATTTAACAGAGGATGAGCATCTTCTCTCAGAAGCACAATTTCTACAAGTTTCAAGAAAACACACAGCTGGGTAAAGAGGAATATCCTATAAATTGCCATGGAGGGAAATGCTGTAACACAAACTCCACCTCTACTATGTATCAGGCGACCCAAATGTTAGAAAGATGTTATTAATGAGAAAAAAGGGAAAAGGTTAGATTCCCGATTTTTGCTTTTTTTGCTAAGCCAGCCACATGCCAGGGACTTACAGCTAGCTTAACTCAGCAGTTTGGGGTTTCCCTGATGAATTTGGGGGTAATTATCTGCCCTAACTTTAAAATTAAGAGAATCAGAGAAGCTGCTCATAACCTGCCTGATCCCAGCAGCACCAAATGTTGCCCTACAGTATTGTGGAGCAAGATTTTTTATATCAAAGGATGTGGATATTTACACTACCTTCTTTAAGGCATGATGCTCTAAGTTTGGAGGCAATAAGCCCTAGGCTCATCAGAGTGGACAGAAAAGCTTTTCTAGAGGCAGCGCAGAATAAGAGTTTCTGCTCCCTTTTCTTATTCTTGCTCTCATAAGGCAAGCAAAGGACACGAAGCTCCTAGCATTGTCCAGTTCAATCTTCAGTATTAGAAAGACAGTTTCTTGCACTGTTAATTAGAGACACATGAAATATTTTCAAAGACTATCACATTTTCTTTGCTGACCACATCACTATAATAACCTTGGGGAAAGCAATTTTAGTCTCTGAAACCGTATCTGAACAGTTGTAGTTGTCTTCAGTAAACTAAATAGCAACCAGTAAAGCCCATAGCTTTGTCACCCAAATGAGGATACAACCTATAGGTAGAGACTTGGCAGAAATTGAGGGAAAATGCTGCCTATAGCCTAAGTGACTCAAACATGCCTACCCATTCTCCCTCGATCTTTGTCAATCCATCCAACTATACTTGGTTAAATTAATCCCTCATGATATAGCTTGTCATTTTATCTTATCAAAACCTAACCAATGCAGTTACATTAGGAAAAAAATAATTACTTGCCACTTTAAGTAACCATAAAAAGACATTGCTATCTCATTGTGCAAAACCAAGTGTGAAACAGAATTAGCTGTTGCAAGGTGAATTTGGTGAATACTATTTTGTATTATATACTTTGAAAATAAACTTCTAAACCCAGCAGAATTAGCTTCCACGGCAATAAAGTATTTTGACAATAATGTATATTATTACTTTATCTTACAGTTCAGTAGCACTAAATCAAAGGAGGAAAGGTAATAGAATATGTTTTCAGCTTGTTGTTCCTGGCTAGTGGAAACATACGCTTCTTCTTTTACTAAGGTTTTGGATGTTTATCAGTTGTAATGTAAGCCTTATGTCCCAAGATGAAAACACGATAGACTTATGAAAAACGCTGCTCATTCAGTCAACTTCTCCGATAGTAGCATACAGGTAACTAACACCCCAAACTACAGATTTGCAAGTCATTAGGTTTCCACTTAGCAAATGGCTAAAAAAGAATCTGTCCTTCTAAATAAAAGTTAGTATCAGCAGTCTTCTAGTTTCAAATATTTTAAGACAAAGCAAAGAGTTTCAGTATTAGTAATAACTGCTATTGGAGCACAGTCAGTTTGGCAGGCAGGCACCCATCCGTACAAACCATGCACATATAACCCAGCATGGTCTCTATCGCAAGGAAAACAAAAAATAAGTTGGAGAGACAAGCTATGCAACATTTTTCCTGTACTGGATTAGCACCTACTACTCTACAATACTTACATTTATTAACCTTCAACTTGCTTCCATCTACTGGAATTGGATCTATATAATCCCAATAATATTCATACGACCAAAAATACTCAGAGGAGTTTGTTCTGTTAGCCATTTCAGTAGTGCATTTTAAACCAGCACAGAACTCCAACCAAATACTTTTTTTCATTGTACTTCAGCGCCCTCAGAAAGAGATTGCATAACTGATGCCTATGTAAATCACTCCGGAGTTCCGCAGCTCAAGGACTGCCTTGGTACTAAAAAACATCTAGCAGTAATGAATATTAATGTCTGACAGATACATAACAGCAGCCCTTAAAATGTAATCCTTGCTTCCTGGTGGGCAATTACGTTATTCCTCAGCATATTTTAAACTGAGATGGATGTCAAGTAACCTAAGAATGGGGTGGACGAGTGCCAGCTGGGTCACAAACCCTTCCCTCTCAGAAACTTGCAGCAATGCAGCGTGCTCTGGAGCTGAGAACAGATGGGCTGAAAGACATTTCAGACTTTCTCTTGACATAAAGAAGTAGGTAAGACCTGACCAAATCCTTCATAAATACAGGGTGCATTGGAGTAACCATGTATTTTGCTTTGCTACTGCTTCACTCCCTCCACCCCGAAGGTGATGGATGGAAAGGCAGGCTCCCGAGGCGAAGGCAGACTGGTGGAAGGCGCTTGGCCCACGGCAGTCCCGTGCCTAAGCAAACACCGGCCTACCCGCTTCACTGAGGTTCACGGAACCGAAATCGCTCACGCTAAACGTGAGACAGACCCTCCGCCCGCTTTCGACTGCACCCCAACAGCCCCCAGGGCACGTCGCAGCTGGGGAGGCCCGGGCTGCTCGTTCAGGCTCACGGAGGAAAGGCAGGCCCCAAGGCAGGCCTCCCGGGACACCGCCCGGGCAGGCAGCGCGGCGAGGCGGCCTTTAGAACCGGGAGCGAGGCACGCGATCGCAGCACAAAAAGCACCAGGCCGGTTAGAGGCAGCTTTCAACACACGCGTCGCCATCTTCCCTTCCCGTGCCTCCCCGCCACCACAGCACCCGAGCCCCCCAGCGGGCTCCCGCAGGCGCTGCCGAGGCCCACGGCACCGAGGCACGACCGGCCGCCCCCGCCGCGGCCGTTAACGGCTGGGGGGCGGGCCCTCCGCCTGCGCGGGGGGGAGGCGTGGCCGCGGGCGGGGCGGGGCGGGGCGGAGCGGCGCGTCCCCGCCCCGGCGGGCTGGGGAGGGGGCGTGGCGGGCGTGCGCGGGAGGGGGCGTGGCGTGCGCGGGGCAGTGCCGCTCTTGAAGCGGGCGGGCATCACCGCCGCTTCCGGCGCGGGAGGTTTGAAGGCGATGGCGGGCGCGCTCCACCTGCCGTCGGGCCTGGTGGCGGAGCTGGACTCCTCCCTGTCGCGGCTGGATGCGGGCGGCAGGCGGGTGCCGCCGCCGCCGCCGCTGCCTCCGGCGGAGCAGCGGCAGGGGGGCGCGGAGAACGCGGACCTGCTGCCCATGGTGTTCCTCTGCGCCGGCTGCAAGCGGCCGGTGGGCGACACGCTGAGCTGGGTGACCAACGACGAGGAGTCGGGCTGCATCCTGCTGCGCAGTGAGTCCTGCGCGCGCCAACGCCCCCCGCCCCGCCCCGCCGCGCGCGGCGGCCGTTGGTCACCTCCCTCCCTCCCCCCCTGTGCGCAGGTGCGGCCGCCAGCGTCTCGGTGGACGAGGAGCGGAAGCTCTCCAAGCTGCCCGGCGAGTGCGGATGGTGAGGCCCGGCCCCGGAGCCCCGCTGCTGCCCCGCCTTGGGCCCTTCCCTCCCGCTCCTGAGGGAGCCGAGGGGCCCCGGGGAAGGCGCTGAGGAAAAGCCTGATAAGCGGCCCGTCGGGTGCCGCCGGGGGGCGGGCCGGGGTGCCCGGTGTTCCCCCGGGGAGCCTGGGCCCGGAACACTTCTTTCGGGCCGTCTGGACAAAAGGCTCGTGTATGAGTCTTGCTGAGGGCAGCCGGCCACTGGGAACGCGGGCAGGAAGAGGAGGGCTCGTAATTACGTCATGTAAAGCAGGAGCGAATGCTCTGAAAAAATCATAATGGACGATTTATTTTTTTTTAAATAGGGGACGGGGAGAGGTGTTTCTTTTTCTTTGCTAGTGAATAAATGTTACGTATCTTACTTACAGCATCATTGAAACATTATTCTGCTCTGGCTGCTCAATGACACTTGGCAACATCTATAGATGCACCCCAAAGCATCTCGACTACAAGAGGGATTTGTTCTGTTTCAATGTTGACTCAATTGAAAGGTAAAGGCAGAATTTCTATTGGTAAGCCTGCCAGCTGAGCTTCACCCACCAAGCATCTTACTGAGGGATGCTCCTGTTAATATTTGTGGCGTGTCTAGAGGTAGCCGTTTCTGCTGCTTTGTTCCAGCGTGTTTTTTTGTACTACTGCTGTTAGCATCGTAGTGCTGAAGTGTGAGAAACATCATCTGTGTAATGTTGGGCAAATCCTGGAAAAACGAAAACACCGGGGCTGCCTTTTGTACAAGAAATTGCGTGCTACCCAGGAAAATAACACTAGGGACACAACACAGGAGGGCTCCTTCTCGTTTGATCAGAAAAGACTGCGTATGTGCTCTGCTTTAGACAACATAAAATGAGCCTGCAGTCATAGTCTCCACACCAGAGTGCTTTTATCCAAGCATTACTCTAGTAAACTGTGATAGGTTACCTTTATTTCTGTCTGGGCTAGTTTTAATGTTTCTGCTTTTTGTTAAGTTTCAGTTTATTTTGCTGTATCTATATGGATGTTCACCTTCCGGCTCTGGACAGTTTGGGGTTTTTTTTTTTTCCTCTCTGCAGCTATGATACTTTGCTTTTTCCATGGCAGTAAAATTATCTGAAGTACTAACATGGTAACAAAATGGCATTTTACTGTGTAGTAATAGTGATGGCTGGTTTTCCCAGCTAGTGCTACACTGTTCTCAATGTCTGCATAATTTTTCACCATATCCTGTAGCACCAGAATTCCTGACTGTCTCTTGAAGTTATAATTTTCGTAAAGCAGTGGTGTGTTGGTAGTTCTGCACTTAAAACTCTTCGTTCCACCATATAGTTTTTTTACAAGATTACCAAATAGATTTTTTTGTTGTTGTCACTGGAATCGTGCTTCTACTTTGTTAGTGTATTAATAATGATCTCATAATCATTGAGAATAATGGATGAGTCCTATACTTGTTTTCTTGCCTTCAGAGTGAAAAGTGTATGATCTAAACTGTAGTATATCAGTTACATTCTAGGATCCTCAGAAAAGCAAGCTCTTACTGATGAGGAACCTTTAACTCTTGAAAGTCGAGCTGTCTTGGAAGACGTGCTACAAAGGGTAAGATTTAGCCTTATATCATTCTTTGTTTAAATCACCTGTATGAAATCTTAATATCCTTATTTCATCCGGATCTATTCTGTGGGTTTTAACATATGCTGTAATACTTCATGCTATTAATATCTTGTGTTATGCAAGATTTCAGTAACTTTTCCTTCCATTTTAATGGTAATTAGCATTCTGTGTTTATCAAGCACAGCTTTAGATTCCTATCTATTTTTGTCAGTAATTAGAAATTTCGTATCTAACTAGTTCTGATTCACCTCTCCAGATTTTCACTTAACTTTGTTTTAGTCATGTCCCTTTTGTCTTTCATGTAAACTGACTTAATGCTTTTGCTGTAAATTTGTATTGAAATATTACATAATAAAGTTGACATTTTGCTTTACTGAAAACTTTTGATTGCAAGTAGGGAGAATTGGGAGCAAATAGTGTCATGAAGTCAGCTGATGGTTGTCTGGCAAAAGCTGAATGTGTGGATCTGACACCAAGGTTAGAGACAGTTACAGATTTGAGAAAGTGTAGAGAGCTAACATCAGAGTTGAGTGAACTTTCAAACTATGAAAGTAGCGGGGATAGAATCAAATAGGATTGATGCAAGATCAAATTTGAGCACTTGCAACATCTACACTTGCTCTTTGTATTGTCAAGTTCTGTTTATAACTGAGTGTCTTTCCCTGTTTACAGGCAGACACTGTATTAAAGGCTCTGGAAACAAGACTGACTGCTGTTGAATCAAGTATGGCTTCTCTTCACAATAAAGTCTGAAAGAAATTACATGCTGGAAGTTTTAACTGCAGACGAATGATGTGTGTGGCACTTGTCCTTGTAATCCTCTAAAATTTGTGGGAACGCTGCAAAAGCTATGCAAAGTGCTGAAAGACGTTGGTGGCTCATGGTGTGGTAGAAGAATACTGACTATGAGTCTTCACTGTAGACACAGAGTTCTCCTTTCTGTTAAAAGGATACCCCAGACAGAAATAAAACTTAAGTTTCTGTAGACTTTTGGTTTATGTATAAATATTTATTTTAATTTTTATCTCTAAAGCAAAGCATTTATCTCCTGACTTCCCTGCTATTCAGTATCTACTGAACTGGTTGTGCATCTCCTTCCTAAACCAATAAAAAAAAAAAATTTGTGATGTCTGAAGGAACAATGTCATTTTTCTTGTCTTCGCAGCCTTTGCTTGACCCCTGCTCAGAGATGGGAATGGCACAATAACTGTACGGCGTGGTTTGTTGGCTGTGGTTTGTTTTGTTTTGTTTGTTTTTTTTTTTGAAAGCTCAAGGCTACAATGCAATGTAAAAGAAGGCTTTAAAAACAGGTAAAATGGCTTTCCATGCAGTGTTGAAGATAATAGGTTTTACAGCTTCAAAGGAAGGAAAACAAACAAGGCTGGTAGCAGCACACCTTTAAGCAAAGCTTGGTATATATTTGCGCAATGCATTCAAAATGCTGATTAAGAACATTTGTCAGTATTTTGTTGTTTTAATGCAGATGTTATTTGTCTTTGATATGTGTATTTAACTGTCAGGGTTTCTTATATAGTGTGCATGTTCCAAGTAATTATTTTTTTCAATAAAAAAAAGCAAGCAGTTGTAGTCTAAAGGAAGAATAAATTTGAAAAGGATTTTTTTACCCAACGCTACTTTATTTTACTACTGCAAGTTTTTAAGCTTTTTCCAAAAACATAGAATGAATTTCCCACTGTTCTCCCCCATTGGTAGGCACTGCTTCTCTTCTAAAAGCTTGTCCCTCCACCTTTTCTCTATTTACTGCTTTGTTTTGAAGTAGTACTCCAGTTCAGCCTGTAGTGATGGGTCTTGTATTTCATGTTCAAGTAACTAAAACATTGTTACTTGCATACCTGCCAAAGGAATTGTTATAAGCACTAATCTTTACAATCAAATTACTCCAGTGTGATTTTTGAGGCAGTTTCTTCTCTAACAAGTGTTTGAATGCTTGGTAAGCAACATAATAGACTTCATCCTGGATGTCTGAAGAAAGCCATGAACTCTGCCCTTTAATTGAAGGTTAGTTGATGTTTTTCATTATATACAGAATATGTTTTTGTTGGGAATGTTGACAGTTGATGGCTTGATAGGCCTAGCTTTTCAGACATAATGCTTTTTCCAGATATATGTGTGTTTTTTAACATGTGAATTTCTTTTTCTATTAAGGGCAACTGTGGGAGCAGGGACACAAGCCCATAAGGGTCTCTGCAGACTTTTTTGTAGAGCTGAATATGTGTTCAATTTTTTTTAACCAAAGACTGAGACAAGGCAGCATAATCTTTTACATGTGTTACAAAGTAGTAGCAAAACACAAAGGTGCAAAGATAAACTTGTTTGTTTTTCTGATGCTTCCCTAGCCAAATTATTGGTATGTAAGAGGTGGGAGATTGAATAATGTAATGTTTATCAACCCGTGTCCTATATAGTGCTACTATGTGTAACGAAAGTAAGTGTATATATGTAAGCAAGTATTCAAAACAAGAAATGGTTTCTTATCTTAAGGTAAGCGTGTGAATTCCATAACTGTTCCTCTTTTCTAACTACTATGGGACAAATACCTGCTGAAGAAGGAACCCAAAAACCATAATCCCACCAGTATGTCCCTGAACTCATAGGCAGAAATGACTACAAAGAATCTGGGTTACAGTATGTGTTCCTGCAATGGAGCATAGACAGGTTACACGTTTTACAAGTGCGTATTAAGTAAGCATTTTTCTCCTTGATTTAGTGTTATGGTCTTCTCTGTCTTTTCTTAATTGAATACCTGCACTTGGCATCAATGTATATTTAGAACAATGTCTTTTAGCATATTGTAGGTGGGAGCTCAAATATGTTAACACAACAGAGTCTCTTAAAATAACATTCCCACACTCTCAAGGGTTGCCAGCTGCTGCTCTGTTAAGGTATGCAATGAACAGTCTAAATTTAGAATAAATTTCATATGGATGTAGAGATATTTATATCTACATGGGGAAATGTGTGTATTTGGCTATGTATATTGTTCAAAGAATCTGAAATAGTGTTTTACTGTAAAGCTCTATTAGGAGCTAGTATCTTGAGTAGTTAACTGGGCTAAAGGTAATATAATAGAGAATGTTTCTGTTTAAACATATAAATATGTATTATGGTATACTTAAACAATTTTTAAATATTAAGGAAAGCTGTAGTTGTTCCTTAACCAAATACAGTAGCAAAGTTTTAGTGTGCCAGCAGGATGTACAGTGTAAGGTCATATGTAAAAGGTATTGCTCCTTTCTTAATAAGTAGTACCTATTACTGGGTGACAGTTCCTTCTATACCCAGTTTCTCAGTTTCTATCCTTGAATGCAGGATAAGTAGGAAGTTTAATTCTCCTTTGGGGGAATCTGCATGCTCTGTGGTACACTTCCTTATACTTGTCCTAGGCACTTTGTGCATTATGTGCTGGGAGGGTGAAAAATACCAGTTCTTTTGGTGAGTTCTTTAACTTTGTATGCAGTTAAAAATGGCAGGAGTTTAGTTTGACTACAACAGTACTTTGTAGCTCACTCTATGCCCTCTAGAGAGAGAGAAAGTAGTATAACATAAAATACATGTCTTTGGAGGATAAAAATCAAGGCTTCAATATCTCCCGATTCAAATTTAAAAACACTTTTCTGTAACTTGAAAATTACCTCAAAACGCTGATAAGAATAATAAGCAAAACTTCACATGTACAGAACCCACTAGCAGGAAAGGAAAGAGTATGGGGAAGACAATGCATTCCACACAAAGAATGTATTTAAGGTTGGATAATGTTGCACGTGTTCTCTGTAGCTTATTAATAAACACATCATGGAATTGTCAATTGAAGAAAAGTGGCAAACACACAAAAGCTGTTACAGGTATGCAAAAAGCTTTGTATATGCTTAGGAAAGATGAAAACTGGGAATGGGCTTAGATGAGACTGGAGTTGTTATAAGCTGTTTTTGAAGAGGGGATAGGGAGTAGACAGGTGAGCTATATTTTAGTCAAGTGTTCCTCTTATTGTTACCTGATCAGAAAGTAACTCCTGAAACACATGAAGTATGTTTAAAGAGGAGACATTGCTTTATTCTGCGCAGGGTGCAAGGTGGAAGATTTCCACAAATCGAGCACACCTACTGAGGTTTTCAGTCCATACTTGCACACTGCAGTTAAACACCATGCCTACCTCATACCTATGTTCCGCCTAACTATTGCATATTCATTATGTTGAGTAAGCATGATGTGTTGTTCTCTTGAGCAATCATCCAAGAGTCTTCTACACCTGCGTGGGGGTCTCTTGTGGTCTTCAGTGGTGGTTTGGAGAAGAATAGCCCTCCTTCTTTTATCCTTCTATGGTCATGCGTCATCTGAGGATACCAGGGTCTTTGTTCTCTTGCCAACCCCTTGTTTAGAAAGTCTGAGACTGTGAAAGGTCCATTATCTGATGCCTTGACTATTATCCAAACACTCCTTAAGCATCCTCTATTGTAAGCAAAATCTTAAACTAGGTAAATTTACCTTGAGTACACATAAACAGTCCTTGAATAGCAAGCATAGCACACTTCTCATGTTGTAGTGCTTTGTGTTTTTTTTTCTTTAAGCTAACACTGGGGCCTTATTTGTTAATCAGTCTTTTGAAGGCCTGAGGCAACATTATGGCTGTAGAGTACTGTTTGCTAGAGTGTCAATGTGTCTGAAATAGTGGTTATATTCTTTAACTATTTAACCTAACACCCCCCCCCTTCACTGTGGCTTTAGCCGCAGGTAATGCTGACAGGAACCTTCCCACCCAGGGCCGGCTGGCATCCTGGCTACTGTTAGAGAAAAAAAGAGTGTTTCTGGTTGAAAAAGCAGTGATTTGTCTCCTTTCTTATAAATTTTGCCTATACTAGCATAGGTATCTGTGCCTGAAAACTGTCCCTAACAGCTTTCTTTCCCAAACTGATCTTTGCTGGAAATGCTTGTATGACTTCAAAGGATATTGGTCAAAGCTTCTATTGGGGGTAACTACCTTGTCAAAGCTGACATGCTGCTATTTTACAATAGCCCTGTGAATGGCGTGTGTGGGGAGGATAAATATGTGCTATGCTTCATGTTCCATGTGGGCAAAATCTAGCCTACTGTGGTCTTTAATATTCTCAAGTTGGGGGAAAGCTGTTGCATGACAGTTATGTTGACAATAGAAGTATTAACGAACAGGCTGTAAAACATTTAGCAGCACGGACATACTTGTCCATAAAGGCCTAGGAAATTGGAGGGAACCAGCGTGAGAACAATCTTTCCTTTTTCCATTAGAAAGCAGAGTGTCCCACAAGGATGGTTAGCAAGCTCCATGCTGATTTTGGCATCTGGTGACCTTTCCAGGTGTCTTTATCTTTGTTACAGGTGACACTGGTTGAGCTGCTGAGGTTGGGATTTCAAAGTTGCCAAGGTGATAGAGCCACAGATTGTGGTTTGGGTTGGTTTTTTTTTTTTTATTGCACTAAAATTTCAGTTTAGGCTAAGATTCTTAAGTTAGATAGAGGTCGCGTTTGTTAGTTTTCCAAACTTGGCACTGCAGCTGAGGCTGGACATACCTTCCTGGGAACGTGTCCCAAACAGGCAATGTTGTTTGCTAAGAGTGGTAGCTCCTGGCTAATCCATGTGACAATTCTTGGTTTCAGGAGAGATCTAAGAGATGAGGGTCTCAAAACTCTCCTGGCTGTTCAACTTCTGTTTTGGTAATAAAAACAATAGAGGTAATGAGTAGGAAAGGAGCAAAAATTAATGTTCTTGTCTGGATGTGATTTCTGCTCTAAAAAAGGCTTGGAAAAAGTGTAGGGAAACACTTAAGTGTGCACTACACGGCAAGGTGCAGTAGAGCAGAGGTTCAGCAGATAGCACTAGCAGTGGGCTGCAGACAGTCGTTGCTGCTGTTAAGCTTAAAGTGCTGTGGATACAGCTGAGGCTTCCTGGAAAGAGACCAAGCAAGCAAGATAGCTGAAAATTCACAAGGAAAGGGAAGAAGTGAAAGTGTAAAAACAACCCTGCTACTCAAGGTGGGACAGATTTCACCTGCAGGGAGAAGGGAATTGGGGGGGGGGGGGGGTGGGCAGGACACCAAGATGAAGGTGGAAACACTCTCATGGCTGTACTATGAATGCTCATGAGAAAGGAGAACAGCCCTTGACTGAGGTTTCTAGGTCAGGAAGTTAGGGTCCCTGTGTCCTCTACAGAGAAGGAGAGAGGCTTTTTCCCTGACTAAAGGTGGCCTCCTCATTTAGAGACCTGAGGTAGATGTGTAAAGTGACATGAACCACTTGACAGGAACCCCTGGTGTCCCCTAATGCCCTGTAGTTTATCCACATTTAGGCTTTGAGAATGCACTAGCTGGAAAACCACCTCTATCAATGCCTCTTTCCTTTCTTTTTCAGCTGATAGGATCGAGGAAGAACTGAAGAAAAGCCTGAACTGGAGAAAATGTGCCAGAGTAGAAGGAACAGAAGGTGGAGAAAACTGGCACGTACTATCCTGACAGGAAAGCATGATACTGTGGGAGTAAGCACGAAGAAAATAGATATGTGATTCCAAAAGGAGCAAAGCACCTGAATTGGTTTAGTTCCAGAGAGATCTGAACATCAGATTCCTTTAGGCCTTGTGTACACATGCAAACTGACAGATACAGCTACTGGAGGGTAAACTGACACAGCAGATTGTTTCTGGAATAAAATAACTTCTATTCTCACAAAATGTGTTTGGGGGTGGGGGCAGGGACAGGAAACACCTGAGCAGGCATTGTAGTGCAGATGCATGGTAAGTCCTCTATATGAACAAGGCAACAGATCCTTTGAAAACCCTCTCGTAAGTCTTCAGGGCAGGAAGGGATTCCAGAAAATATATTCCATAATTGAAAAGAGAAAGTAAATGAAAAATAGTCAATGAAAATTCTCAGTGAAAAAAATAGCAGGAAGAAAATAACAAAAGGAGCTAAGTACTAATAGATTTTATTATTTTTTTTACTCAATAGCCATATGATCTACATGAACTGATGTTGTTACACTTGGATTGAACACTTTGCTCCTCTTATATGGAGCAAAGAATTGCAATGTATTGTTAATGTAATTAATTGCTTTAGCAAGCAGCTATTATTAATCTAGTTACAATGATATCAGTACTTACTGTCCAAATTTTCCAATTATTGCTAATTCCCATTAAAAATACAATTAAAACTATTATGTAGATTTTCTACCATCTCCCCCTCTTCTGCTGTGATGTTCATCTATGTGCCTGTGGTCTGTGGTGGAGGGTCTTTCTTTCCTCAGATCGGATGGTGCAACTATTTCAGTGTCCAGGTTCTTCACCAGGTGATGTGCTGATGTTGGTAGTGGGTGGTTTCTTGGGACAGCTTGATGCTATTTGTGCATGTTTCCAAGCAGCTGACTGCTAACACATCTTTCCAATTGGTCTACAAATTCAGTAGTGTTAACTTGCTAGCAAAATCCATGATCATATATGGTATAATGATTTGGGGTAATAATTGGAGTTACGCAAAACTAATCTAAAGCTGAAAACAAATTCAACTGCTAGACAGTTCTGCCATTATAGCTAAAACAAATAGGACTACAGTCAACTGACTATTGACTACCACCAAGCTAAAGAAGTTCAAGACCAGACAAGCACCAACCATGTTTCTCAAACCCTTAAGCCTGTTGTTGCCATGAAAATAAAAGGGCTGCAGCCTGCTAACAGCAATGGCCACGCTGTATTGACTGTCCTATGGGGCTATGATAGAAATAAGGCTTATTTCTGCAATGCCAAGCAGCGTGACACCATCCCAGCAATTCTTTCCATATGTCTCCCATGGCTTCCTACCGTGTGACAAGAGGAGTGGAGTATTGTTGTCAGCTTGAAAATGAGCACAGAAACACAATCGTGTTTTCTTTTAAATTAACAAGAACTCCAAGCTCAGCCAAGTCACCCTGGAGACTAAACCTATGTAATTTTAT
Organism: Buteo buteo; assembly: GCF_964188355.1. Taxonomy (NCBI): domain Eukaryota; kingdom Metazoa; phylum Chordata; class Aves; order Accipitriformes; family Accipitridae; genus Buteo; species Buteo buteo. Next base: position 17,212,087 of record NC_134178.1, read on the forward strand.
AGTACAAAGCTTTGTGTTTACTGCTAGGACAAAAGTGCTGGGGACATAAATCAGGAAAGATCCCCTTGTTTTCACTCTCTGCTGGTGTGAAAGCTACATTTCCCCCCAACCCCTAAGGGCTAGTGCTTTTACTGGGATGACAGAAAAGATTTGCTCTAAATCTTTTGTAAACTGAGAGAAAACTCTTCCCAAATCTCTCAGCACGGCAAATAGAAGTTTCAAATAATAAGGAATTAAAAACTAGAAATGCATTTGCCTTTTCTGACTTCTTTTTAGCTATACTAGACTATCAAAATGACATTATGTTACTACACAACATCACATGAATCCACTCCATTAGTAGAACCACCTCACTTTAAACATTTCAAAACTATTTTCTATGCAGTTTTCTTCTCCAGTAAGAATTTGCTGTGAGAGGATCAGGCACAGATGTATTTCTCGCAGTGTTTCAGATGCAAGAATTAAATAGTGAGCACTAACTCTAGTGGAGGCTAGGACAGGGAGGCTGCTTCTGGAAGACCATGTTCCTGCTTGATGTTCATGGTTTGAGAGGGGTGGTGATACTGAAGGAGGTGGGAGAATCTCTTAAGGATAGCAAAATATGCTTTATTTCATTAAAGGTTTTAACCATTTGAACTGTTTAGCTTATCCAGGGAGTGGCAGTTTAAGTGTTGTATGCCAGTTCATCCCTGAGGGATGAGATCTGTTGATGCAAGGACCCTCAGTCTAGCAGCACAGGAGGGGTCAGTGCTCTGGACTGCAGGCTAGGCTAAAATCATATCGGACGTGAAGTGCATGACTTCTAACAGAGTCAGTAAGCCAACTCCTATGCTCCGATGTGCTCAAATAAAGGGTGCTCCATGGCTGGAAATCTGTAAGATAGGCACTATTCCCAGCTGGCTGTGGATTGCTGTGGGGGCCCTGGACTGGATTTCTGTGGGGGTGGCATGGTTCAGAGCAGCCCCCGAGAGGCTGGGGGCTTGCAGCCAGGGTTCGCTCCACCTGGCAGGGCTTGGGTTCGCTCCACCTGGCAGGGCTTGGGTATGGGCAGTCTTCCCTGGGCCCCGTTCTGGTAAAGCTTTCCCCCCACCCCGGGCGCCAATTTGAAACCACAAACAAACAAAAGCAGCAATAACAAAAAAAAACCCCAACCCCCCTACCCCCCGAACCCCCCCAAAACCAAACCAACAAAACGGGGGATGAAAGCTGAGTTCAGATAACCGTCTTGGAGCATCCAAATAGGAGGAGTGACTTGCAAGCTGCTGGCGTCTGTCCAAATGCAATCTAGGGAGCCGAAGCCTGCTTTAGGCTCAGGTGCTCCGGCCCTTGTGAAAAACCAGTGCTTAAACGGCCATCTGGGAGCTGAACTTTGGGCAGCCCCGCTATTTATTTAAATCTGGACCCAAACGACTTGTTAATATGTAATTGCCAGGCTGATAAGCATTTCATGTCTTTGCTTGCTAATATTACAGCAGAGTCATAGAGGCTCCCAACCTGCCTGTGGTCCCTCCACGCTTTCCTGGTGAGGCCGGGAGAGGGCACATCTCCATAAGAGATTTCATTGCTGCTTAGCAGGGACAATTAGGATTTTCCTCTCCGACTCATTCTGCTCACTCAGGACTTTGGTTTCTCGCTATGTAGTGCTGTGGGGTTTTTTGCCTTTCTTTCTTCACCTATTTGCTCGTCACGATGAATTTGCAGCCTAGCTGGAGACTGCCAGCTGTCCTGCTTTGTTACTTGGAGGTAGGAGGTGTGGGCTTGTTGAATTAATACCATTTAGAATCAAAACTGTTAAGACGGAGCCACAAAGGAGTCCGTAGGACTCTCATCTGTTACTTCCCTGGGGGTTCCTTGGGCAGGATGTGCTATTATTCCTGTGATGCTTTCTATGAAAAAAAACCCAAAAAACCTGAACAAGACAGATTTTTCTAATCTTGAGAGTAGATTGGGGCTCACCTCTGTCTTCTGTTTCTGCTATATGAGATGTTATAGAAGCAATAAAATGTAGCAAGCATTCATTTAATCCATATTGAGGAGCAAATTTCCATGATTTGACAGAAACTAAACCCATTTAGCTTATCTTTACAAAGCAAAGTAAGGTAAGGTTGAAAACATGAAAACTTACCCTTTTAAGGATTTTATAAGTAGACCATAATCTAGTTTTCAGTGGCACTGTGATACTCTAGAAAAGGGGCCCACAGCCTAAATTTTGAATGACAAACTGCACACTGTTCACCACTAGCTAATTAACACTGCTGGCAAATCTCAAACAGTTCCTAAAAGAACCAAAACATCTACCCACTGAATATGTATTTAAAAATATCCTGGGACAGAGTGACTTCATGCAGTGATTCCTGTGTGAGTAACAAGAGGCTCTTCATTGTTCACACTTCAATTGTTTTCTGCATATTCTTTTTCTCAAATCACCAATTCCTGCATGCTCTTTTGAGCTGCGGTAGCAGGCACCCAGAGAAGAATGCTGGATTTAAGGTGAGCCCCTGAAAACTGATGGTTCTCTGAAACTACTGCTGTTTTTTAAAGGCTGTTGTTGAAGTCTTGCATAAGCAAAGCTCTGCATTATATCAGGCCAGCAGAGCTTTTCTGAAAGCAGCTGTTGAGAAAGGACGTTTCAGCTTGCAAAGCTTCATATTTAAGCAGGAATTAGCAAGGCTTGGAAGCAGTTTACAAACACACAAGCTCTTCCTGGTTGCTGCTATCAGAAGTCTTTTCTTAAAGCACCTCCTCCCCAACCCCAATAAAGAGAGGGCTGGATTGGCTTAGCTGTGAAAATCCCCATTCCTGATGCTGCTGTTAAACTGCAGGCTGCTTATTTCATCTAGCCCCGTGTCTCATTAGCCCCCTTTCTGGAGTACTAACCCAGCCCCTTAGGCACGGTGAAAGCTGGGTAGCTGGAGCCAGGGCTCAGGGACACAGCTTGCAAACCACTTTTCTTATCTGGATGGGGTATTGACTGCAGTGCTAGTTAGTCCCAACAGCTTTATTCAGCAGAAGTAAGCCATGCTGAATAACCCACCAAAAGATGGTGGGACCAGTTTCCCCTCGGGGCACTTTTCCTTGGTAAAACATTGGCCAGTCAGGTTTAAACTGCTGATTGTCTTTACTAGCTGTCCCGTGTCAAAAAAAATCTAGGTGCTTATTTGGCAATGGAGAGTCCTCGCTAACCACTTTGAAGCGCCTCCATTAACGTTAGCGGGTCAGCCAGAAGGAAAGCCTGTGGACGCATGTATGGCACAAGACTGTCAGTCTTCAAGGTCTGAGCAGCCGATCCACCCCCTGCCCATGCTCTGCTCACCCCCTGCCCATACCGCGGAGACACAGTGCTGCCATGTCTCTCTTGCTGTGAGGTCCCGCGTGCCAGAGGCTGGGTGGCACCTACTACCACAAGGCAAGCAAGGGAAGAGCCACCTCCTAGGAGTTTCCATCCCTCGGTGGCACGTGCTCCTGTCACCACCCTGCACCTCGCACCCTGTGTCGCCTGGACCACAATGCCTGAGCTTTAGCTACAGGAGGCCTCAACACAGAGAGGCTTGTGTGGCTGCAAAATTGCAAGCAGGACTTGTAGCTACTAGAAAAGTCCACGGAGGCTCTTCTTTCCCTCCGAACGCCAGTGGTGCCAGACTCCCACAGTGGTGGTGGTGAGTTCATTTGTTCAGTCCCTGCTGCATCGGGGAGCTGCTGTTGTGTTCTTCCCCAGCCTGGCTGCCTTTCCTGCCCACACACTCACTTATGTGTTGCTGCAGAATTCAAAACAGAAGAATAGACAGTGTCATACAGCTGCAGCCCTGGCTGTGCTGCCCCTGTCACGCCGCTCCATGTGGGGACACTCACCAGCCCAAAGTTTGACTCTGAGCTGCAGCCAGAGATTGTAACAAACTGGGGTCCATCACACACATTGCTATGGCACTGACCTCCACGCTGGCACCTCTTCCCTGGGATGTCAGTCCCAGCTGCGAAGGACCGAGACCACCACTCGCTCGTTTGAGAGGCTCTGGTTGCAGAAGAGGAGCTCCCACCATGCGGCGTTGCAGCTCACAGCTCGCCCCTCTGACCCCTCATGCTTGTGCTTTGCTCTCCACAGACTTCGCAAAGGCTCTTTTGAGCATGTAGGGTTCAGGAAAAGCCAGGGCAGCAGTGAGCCAGTTGTGCAAAAATAACAGGCACTTGGAGCTGCCTGGAAGAGTGAGTGTGCTTCAGATGGCCCACAGTCCTCTCCCACCTCACTGAGCCTTCTTGCTGAATCCATGGTCTCCAGCTGTGAAACTCCGGATTCAGATCACACCAGGATGACTGAATTGCTGATGGCACTTACTGACTCAATATTAGGCACAAGCATTCATGTCTTTCTTAAACCAAGATGGATGGTGCGACTGAATGCAGTAACGTGCATGGGAAATCATCACTGAAACTGTAAAATTCAATCTGGAATTCATCATTTTGTAGAAAGGCAAAAAAAGATTTTTCCCAAACTATCATTTTTGTTCTCTCCTCTGCTCTGGCTACTGCAGCAGTGGCTGGGCTATAAAAACTTGCACAGTGTGCGTAAATATCCCATGTTACTTTCCAAAAACTTGTCAGATTTTTTCTTGGATAGATTTTTTTACCTACTGTTATTGATTTCCACTGAAAACTAGGATATTTAACTGCCTCATGTTCACATGATAATGTTCACTGACGTGGTGTTGGGCCAGGTCAGGTATGGTCCTTTTGAAATGGTCAGGCTTGTCTGATCCTAGGACATGTACAGGAGAAACCATGGGCATGGTGCCTCATGACTGGACACCATGTCAGCACAGAAGTCAGATAATACAGTATGAACATTAGTCTGCATAACAAGTCAGCTTCAATAGATATTTTAAATATAGTCCAGCTTCTGGCCAAACATGACTCCTTGGCATTTAAGAATTTTTTTTTTTTTTAAAGATTAACTTCAGGGGTAAACAATCACAGCCATTGGCCAGTCACAAGCCTGGCCAGATGTCAAAATGTAATCCTGTTGTGTCAGGATAAAGGCTGGGAGCTGTTTTGGAGCTTGCCTCCTATCGTGCCTCCTTCTTCCCACAGCTGGGCTGTTAGGGATGGATCGGGTCTACCCTCTGCTGTCCAGGTGTTTTGTAGGCCCTCAGTGACCTCCTGGCTACCAAGAGCTGTGGCCTCCTCAGGCCACTGTCACCAGCATCATTCCTGTCTGGGTACTGCCTCTGTCCCTGCTTTAAGTCCACACCATGTCTGAGATGCTGGACGTGCTTCTGCCTCGCACTGCTTAATGGGAACCCAACTCTTCTTTAGCTTCACCACCATCCTAGCAGTCCTTTGCTGCCTTTTACCCAGATGTGGACTATTTGCTTTGATGGTGCACTAGTCCAAACCTCACGCACGCCCACTGGGAAACACCTTGGATGTGGCGGTGGAGGGTGGGTGTTTCCAGTGTGTCAGTTCTCAACAATGTCTCTGACGCAAAGAAACCCAGTCTCCTGCCAGGACCAGCTGTGGTGACAGTGTTTGCTGCCTTCCTGCAGGATGTGGTCTGCCAAAGCGTGCAGAGCCATCCCGGTGCTTCCCGGGGGTGGGGGTCCGAGGTCCAGCACAGTCGCAGAGTGGCTGCAAGGTTTGCAACACGCTACAGCGATGTCCTTCGGATTGCTCTGCCCTTGCAGAGAGTTACTGGCCCAAACTAAAGAAACCCCTTGGCCCTTGCTGTTGTCAAATCCAGCACCTACAGGGATAAAACACAACTTCTAACAGAAGGTAACATCAGGCTGAGAGGAGAAGCCTTTGAGTCAGCAAGGAATGGGTCCACAGGGCCCCAAATAATTCAAGGCTGTGTGGGTCTGTCATTCAGGTGAGGCAGATCAATTTCCACACTGGCAGGAGGAAATACCACTTTAGAAGTGTATTAAACAACGTAGTGTTTGTAAATTTGATCAGGAAGCACAGAAAGAGAGCACCCTGACAGGACACAGAGCACAGTTGTCCAACACAGCAGAGAGCAGCATTAACAAGACCGAGATGGGGTTGTTATCTAATCCAGATAGCTCAGACACACACCCCCCCCCCCAAGTATCTTAAATGCCAGAAAAAAGATACTGTTTCCCAGAATTTTTTTTACATCTTGATCATCCACCTAAGCAAGTAGCTGCCACTACCAGGGCGGGAGACACTGAATCTATTGGAGTCAGTAAGCTACCCAGTGCCGGCTAGCTCCCGTGGGACCAGTGCCTCAACTTCAGCATCTCACCATGACCTGGCATGGAGCTAGCACTGCCTCAGTTGTTAATGATGCTTTTCCTGCTGGTGAGATTTTATTCACTGCTAATCCAAAAAGCATCTCCTAGTTTCTGCTTCCTCCTTTGTTTCTCAAGCATACTTCAGATCATTTGCAGTAGGAGCCCTAGTAATTCTTAAACTACTGCCTGTTTTACCCTTAAGAGTATTACCTGTCTGCCCTGGTGACATATGACAGGATTTTCTGGGGGATGATCACATCTCCTTGAAGATTGCTTTTTGTTTTGTTTTGTTTTTCCGCTCTGCCTGGGAGAAGTGAATGTTATCTTTGAAAACACAGACAATACCATGGTAAGCCTGTCAGTAAAAGGCTTCACGTAGTTTGGAAGCCTGGACCCCACAGCTGGCTGTTGTATCTGGAGGGAGGAGAATTGAAGTTGGTGTAATTTCTGAGAAGCATCTGATCTCTGGAGACTGATAACGGAGCCTGCTGTGCCTTGTACTGGTTAAGGAGGTTACACCACAGCTTTGTGTGTGTTTCTTCTCATGCTCCCTTCCTCAAGGGAGTTTGTATGGACATTCAATGTACAAATAACAAAAACCCACTGTGGGGGTGGGGTGGCTACTAGGTTTGTGTGTTAGTTTTAAACTGCTATATTGTTTAGAAAGTCTTTTCACAAGGTTGTGCCTGTGTTTTCCTATGCAATCATCCATGCTTCTCACCACCCTTCCTCTCCGTTACCGCCTTTTCATTTGCTACAGCTCTCCAGCTGGCTGTCACCAAAGTGCAGGAGAATGAAACCCTGATCCTGGCTGGGACATCTTGAGGCTACCTTACCACAGATGATGACATTGATACTGATCAAAATACACACTTGGATAGGGTTACTGCCTGAAAAAAAAAAAGGACTTTGACACAGGAGTCACATAAGTGCTTCAAATCCTATACGGATTCTGGTGAAATCCATTATCTTCCTCCTGGATTTCTGTCTTGCAAAAATCATACTTACTGCAGAAAAAAGAAAGAAAGCCACCTTGAATTATTATTTAGTAAAGACCTAAGAAATACTCTCCCTTATAGGCAGTAGGCTTCCTGCATGTTTAAAGCTATTGAATTGTGACTGAAGGGCAAACCCACTAAAGCTTTGAATGGGTCATTAAAACTCACAGGATGTTCAGAAGCTCTTCAGAGGTTTGTGTTCCCTGCAGTGGAGATGCCATCTGCCTTCATTTGCATTAACAATATGGCCTTTAATAAGCGTGCCTCTCACCTGCTGCCTCTGTAATGCACCCCAGTCCTTGGGAGATGCAGTTTTAGGGGAATTGGTCTGCCAATATAGGAACTGTGCTGGTTCACAGCAGCCAGCCAAGGGCCTGGCTCCACTAAAGCCAACAAGAATATTTCCCCCTTATTTTAACAAGAAAAGAATAGAGTAACATAAGCAAAATCTGTTGTGCTTTCAAGCCTCAGGATGCTATATTAGAAAAGTGGTTTTCAGAGACCAAAGAGGGCATTTTCCTGTGGGAGTGGAAAAGAGCTTGTCTTTCATTCCATCATTTCTTCATCCATCTCCTATTTCTAAGTGAACAAGTTCCAAGTCATACTTCAGTCACAAAGCACAAGATGGGAGTAGTACATATCTGCACTCTGTTTTGTCTTCAGAAGTCTTTTGGAAGGGTGGAAAGGACACACAGAAGGAACTGAGGGCAGATTGGGTGCTACTGCCAGCTCTCATCCTTCATGACTTTCAAAAAAAGGAAAAGGAAAGAAAGAAAAGAAGAGCTTTGTGAGGGAGATTTTATCCAAAACCATGCATAGCTTGTATTAGGGTTTGCAGGAGGGTTCAAGAATTGCATGCAAACTTGGTTTCTTCTTGCACTACTGTGCTACTGGTTTGGCTTGTTTCTTTCAAGAGGGCTCGGTGGAGCCTCCATGTAAAAAGATAAGGGAAAACCCAGCCCTGTTCATTGTCCCCATCACTTGTGCTCTGTCCTGGTAAGAGCTGCCTGACAGAGAAAATGGTGATGGAGAAGCACCCCTGGTTGGCATGGCCGAGAGGTTATTTTTAAGTTGTTCTGTGCCTTTCAGACTTTTATGCTGAGGATGGGACTTGAAAAAGTTGCAATGTGTGGAGGTACTAAATGGGGAGAAATCTTACCTATATTTGTTGGTGTGCTTGGCTGCCTGTGTGTGTGTGCCTAGTCATGAGCACACTGCAGAAGGACAATCTGCAAAGTGCCAAAATTTTCAAATATCCTGTGTGAAACTTGAATAAAACTTATCTGATTTTCAACAGCATTGAAAAGTGCAGTGCATTCATTTACTTCTCTCTGCTTTGCTGTGTTTCAGTTAACCTGTGTCTTTTGCTCACTTCAACCAAGATGGGTAAGTCTTGCTTTCCATTCAGGCTATTTCTATTTTCTCTTTCTGGTAACTTAGGTCATTGTCATTTGAGGTGTCAGCTCTGAAGCCCTCCTTCTGCTTCCATTGAAACTAGTGGGAATATTGCCAGTGGTGGCAGGGGAAGGAAGATCAAACACTGAGTCTCTTGCTGAAGTGGACTTTGAAAATGCTCACTAACTCAATCATTTCATGCCCACTGGTTTCTAGCACAGTCGTAACCCCCTTCCTTCCTTCCTGGAGAAAAAGAAATGAGGACAGTGAGAGTTTCAATTAGATGTATTACAGATAAATTGGCATCTCACAGCAAAATAGTTGTTTGCTGTGTCTCTGCTTTGTGTGGTAAGAAATCTTGGAGAAGAAATATACTGAAGCGTAGGAACCCGAGGAAATATGCAATGCTCACTGCCACGTGTCAGTCAGCAGGGAGATGACTGTGAGCTATCTTTTCCTCTGGGATTTTTTGTATATCACAGCTGTCATGCTTTATCAGGCTGCTGGAATTTCTCCAAGCTGCAGGAAAGATGTCCTCCCTTGGATGTTTTCTTAGCAGAAGGGAGCACGTTCAAAACGTATAGCTTTCGGTTGGATGGTCCCTGAGGTTAGCTCCCTATCAGTAGGGAACAAGGAAATTTCCTTCCAGGCTGCTTGACATTTGTCTGCAGCAACCCCAGTGCCTGCCTCTGGAAGTGTAACAAGCAAGGGGTGGCTGCTTCACAGGGAGCTCCCTCACCAACACCGGAGTGGTGCGCAGGAAAGCCGGTGGCACTGCCTCCTCACATGGTATTAAGTCTCCTACAAGCTGGCATTTGAATGTGTTTCATGTGCACTGTGCCAGTCTTCGTGTGTGATTTTCTTTTTTTTTTTTTTTTTTACTTATGGAGATGGGCTTGCCTGTCTGCCTGTTGATTTGTCTCTCCCTGCAGGAACTTTTGATGGGCATTTCAGCCAAGTTTCAGAAGGGGGTAAGAATCTCCAGGGTAACCGAGAGCTATAAGCTTTGTGAGGAAAGTCATATACAGTGTCCTATTGAGGGAAAAGTGGACAGAATTAAATCATTATACATTCTGGACTCATATAGCCTCAGAGGAACTGCAGCACATGACAGCTTTCATCTGGCACGGGTTTGATGGGCGACATGGAGTGGCTGGAGCTACTGCAGCATCAGCAAAGGGAGTGGGGATCAGGGACATCACTCTGTAGCTTTTATACTGTATGTTTGTTTTTATGGTGGGTGTCCTAATGTCTAACTGATTACCTTGGCTGGATGTGCTCTCATTGTCTTGTGGATGGGGCATAACAAGAAATTACATTCTTGGCAGTTTGGTTTAGATTCTGTCCAGCTTCACCTTACAGATGTCAGGGCCTGAGGTACTTATGCAGCTTTATGGCTCCAGAGCCATTATTCAGACTCAGCAGTCTGATAATAATACTCATCCTTTTGCCTCTTTGTCCTCCAGAGGTTTTCTAGTATGCTGCAAAGGCAGGTGAAGGCATTTGAAGGTTTGGAACCAAAGACCTTGCTTGCACATGCCAGAGGGATGCTATAAGTCCAGCACGTCCTAAGCAGAAGGGAACAGCAGACTGAGTGAGCTGAGCCCCTGATTTCTCCTGGTAAAATCAAGGAAAGCTTTGCAGTTTACTTTGCTGGAGCCAGTACACAATCTTTGACCTGCCAACAATGAGATTGCGGTTTGGATGGGTGCAGCTGTGAGGCAGACCAGGCCAGGAGGCAGCGGTGCAATGCTTGCTGCCCCACCATCTCCCCCAGACTGCCACCTAAGGCTGAGTGGCCTTTGAGTTCAGTGAAAACAGAAGCAATGCAGTTTTGCATCAGACTTGACTGATCCAGGTGCACAGATGTGTCAACATCTTCCTTAAAGAAAGAAACCACACCACCTCCCACCGAAAAAGCAAGGGCCACAGGCATGGCTAGCAGTGAGGAAAGGTGGCTTTGTGCCTAGGGCACCACACAAGGAGGTAAGCTGAGGCCTGTTTCCAGGTACATTGCCAGGCTGCACTGTTGGCTTGTCCAAATCACTCTTTAGTCCCTGCTTGGGAAGCAGGGATAGAAGAAGACAGCTTTACGCCGTGAGTGGATGGGACCTCGGCTCTGGAGTGCTCACCAGGTGCTCCAGCGATGAACACCCTGGGAAGTCAGTCTGCAGGCAACTTCTTATGGTCACTGAGAGTGGTGTTTCCAACACAGGCAGTGCTGCAACAGCAGAAAAGAAATTCCCTGTTCTCCCCATTCAAGTCCAAAACCTTTTGTCTAGTGCATCACATCACTTACCGGTGTGGCAAGGTAGTCTAAAGAATTTTATAAATCAAGCTGATTTAGTGACTGTATTTTCCCATGCCACCTCAGTTTTCATTCTAAAGGAAATTAGTAATTTTGTATTAAAAAAAAAGAAACAGCCACCCATGCTCTAGAAATTTCCTTCAAGCTGAACTTGCTTTCATTTCCTCTTCAGGCTTGTAGCTCTGTATCTGTGCAGCCTTGTGTAATGCAAGTAGGCCCTCTTCACAAAGAGCAGTTACACCCTCTTGAAAGGGGCAATGGGGAACAGTCACCAGTTTTAAAGTTTCATATCTGTCTTTCTGGAAGATGTGAGGTTCCTGTTAGCTGCAGCAGCTGGTTTAATCAATAAGCTAAATAAACAACATTCATCTGGAAAGAGTTAGCAGTTCCATCGAGCAGAGGTGAGTGAAGAGCGGTGCGTTTAGTGCTGCTGTGTGAGCTGAAGTGTTCAGCAGAGACTTTGGGAGAACTTCCCTGACCCCATTTGTCCGTCTCGATTGCTCCTGTTGTTCGTTTTCACTCATGCAGGCTCCAGCTGCTTCAAACATACAGTTTGTTTCTCTCCCTCTGTTTTGCACGTACAAGCCTGTAAACACGTGTGTGCAGACGCAGTTGTATGCACAGCCATAGATGTCCACAAGCATACACATGCTTCCCGATGCACCCACAGACACATGCAGGCACGTTCTCTCTCTTAGTATTAATATAGATCCTATGCACAGCGATTGCTCTTAGCTCATGCTGGAAGCAGTGAGGTTAGCCTCAGCTGGAGACAGCCATGCTATGGGTGGGATGGCTCTATATGTACAGTATCTTCCCCACTAATAGGCAAAAGGAACATCAAATAATGCCTATAAGGAGTGAGGGCCACATCCCCTCATCTGGTATGGGGGTGGCAGGAAGAACCTGTCCTCAAAAGCTTGCCCAGGTGGAGAAACTTGCTATGACACCTGTCTGTCAGGTGTTAATAACACATATCAATTTTTCTTTTAAAAAGGCTGATAATACATGACTGGTCATGAATTTCACAGAGCAAATGTCTAATTGCCAGCTTAATCTTTGGTGTGCTTGGTTGAGGCAACAGGGCTGCTAGCATCATGTATCCTCACCACAATAACACCTGTCTGCCTATTTTACCTGTCCTTGAGCTGCTTAGCTATAAATTAGGAGAGGAATGCACCTCTAGATATGAAACTGCCTGGCTCTGCGTAGAACTGCAAGAGGCATTTGTATCCCACCCCCAACACAAGGAACAGATGTGGAGCAGGGGCAGCGAGAAGTGATGCAGAGCAGAGGATGGCACATCTAAGAGCAGGCAGTGCTGCGATCCACCGAACTGTGCAGCTCTGCTCAGGTATTGCCATAACGTGCTCCCAGACTGAAAAATGGGAAGATACAAAAGGGGAATCTTTTTTTGCCAGACAAAAGCTAACAGCCCTGAGAGGTATCAAAGAGGAATCCAGTCCTTCTGTTTTATCTTTAAACAAACCTGCTAAAGTTAACCCCAATGGCAGGAGGATGAGGCTAAACTTGGCAAGACTATCTCAAAGCAAAGCTAACACACCTCAAATAGCTTTGATGGGCTTTCACTTTTGGCTGGCCCATATGGCCTAGTTATATTGAAGTAAACAGCACATCAGCACATCCTTTAGCAATGAAGAAAACGTCTTGTTAGCTTCAGCTGTGTCCTTTTCATGTCTCTTGGAAACCATGCTGTTGTGTCCCATGACTGCTAGTCCTTGTGACACATGCAAGGCTAATATTTTTAGCATAATTTAAACAGAACTTTTTTTCATTCAATTAATAAATTAAATCTAGTAAACCCAATTTATGTCCTCTAGGAGAAAACAAACCCCTATTTATTATACAAGTATCAGGGCTATTTCCCAAATGTTAAATAAAACCTAAAGGGATTATCACATAGCCTTTGCTGAGAATTATAGACCCTGTACTAAAGAAAGGCAAAAATAGCCATCCCAGAGGAGAAAAGGGGAATAAAATGGGAGCAAAACCCAAATAGCTTCATGGTTTTGTAACAAGCAAGGTAGTGATCTCAAGTCTGCAGCATTTCCATGTATGAAATGTCCCTGGGAAGTCAGCAGGACTAGTCTTGTAAGTAAAGACTTGCCCATTTGGAGAAAATAACTGGAATAGCAAGTGTCACATTAGCTGTCCCACACAGCTATCCTGGAATAACCACTTTGGGTGAGGACTCTTGTTGAATAGAAATGATTTTATTCCAGAATAGTGACATCTCTCTGGAAATGCACTAATTCTTTTATAACAGTATCTATTCTGCCATCGCCATTTTTGTTAGTTTTCCCGTGCAGGCAGGCCCAGCCTTTGCTGTGTGAGCCCCTGCTAGCTAGGATGGAGCTGCCATTCTGGGCTCAAGTGTTTTTTCCACTTGGTGCAGACAAAGGCAAGTTTTCTACCATTATTTTTGGGATTGCTTTTATAATGATAGAGGCTTTTATTCATGTTTTTTGTCCATGAATGTTCAGTAGTCTTTCCAGAGCTGGTTTTTTTTTCTTTTTTTCCTAATTATTTCTAGACAGTGATTGGAGATACTCCTTTCCTTTAATTTTTGCAATTATTACATACGCAAACAGTTTTGACTCCACTTGCATTTGATGTCTGCGCAGTACCATTTTTGCAGACCTTGAAACGAGCGGAGGCCCCTCCATTCCCACAGTGAGCTCCACGAGGTGAGGACCCTGCCCTAGGTCCCCCGCAGAGCCCTGTGAAGTATCTCCAGCTTGCAAAGGTTTCTTGAAGGAAAGACTTGGGCACATCAGGCTGCCTCCCACCTCTTTGGGGTCCAGCAGATGAGTTACAGGCTTCCTCATCAGCAGGTTCAGGCCTAGTTTTCAGTACCAGTCAAACTGAGGCTTGAAATGGCGTGTGAACCAAGATCCTAAGGCAAAAGCTTTGCAGAAGAATATTCAACAATCAAATACAGTATAATTTCAGTGCCAATAAATGCGCCACATGTGAATGGATGTAACTATGAGTCAGAAAAACTGTCCAAATAGATGTCATCATTAGCTTCTGCTATCAGTAGAGGGTTCTCTAAGCATTCAGGTGTAATGTGAAGTCCTTGGGAAATAATAATTTGAACAAACCAGTAACTCAACAAAAATCATACCAGATACTTGGATTGCATATCTGGGTATACCTTCATTAATTTTGCTACATATTTATACTAGCTGAGGTTTTTTTTTTCCATGTGAAGCAACTAAATTCATAGGAAAATAATAAGTATTTTGCAGACAAGTTCACCAGAAGGTGATGGGTAAAGACCATTTGTGATCTTAGCTAAAAGTGAATCAGAAAAATATTATGAACAGAAGGGTCATTGAAAGCCTGCACATTTGACAAACCTCTCTGCAGCATGATTTGTTTTGTTTTCAGTTCATGCCCAGGGGCTGAAAATCAAACACAAATGTCAAAGGTTTACCTAGTTCTTCAGTTTGCTTTTTTGTTTTGTTTTGTTTTTCAAATGCTAAAAGAAAGAGGAAATAGTTGTCAGAAAATTCTCTGTGAGCATATACAACCCTTTTCAGTCATATATTTTTCTTTCAGACATCTGAAGCTTTTCTTCCTGGTAGGATGTCATTAGCATATAATTAAGGTGCCAGATTTGTGACATTTTCCTGTATGCTTAATGAGGTGAGTTCTTGAGGTTTCTTGGGAGGTTTTTTTCCCCCAAACTGAGGTCAAACAGTTAACTAGTCATTCCTTTCCTCCTTCTATTTATACACCATGCAAGGAGCAGGATGTAGTAACATTCTCTTGTGGTTCACCATAAGGAAAATATTCCATTTCTCTTTGGAGACAATCCTCAACAGCCCCCACAGCAGTACTTCATTTATGGCTTTCTGGGGGAAACCTCTCTGTGTGTCCTCCATACTGGGCACAGCAGCAGAGGAAACCGCTGTCTGCCGGTAAAAGCCTTCCTCCCCTTTTCTCCTACCGCACACCTCTCCTTCCTGTCACACTATATCATAATTAATTTTAATATTAAAGCTCTTCCTCAAAGCAAATACTGTACTTTCTCCCAAAATCCATGACCTGACCCTAAAGACTGCAGTGGTGTGTGAGCCCTGTCCGGGAATTTAAGCCCATCTGCAGTGGTATCTAAACAGGAATGACACCAGCTTTGCAAGGGCACCTGAAATTTTTCACAGATCTCTGTTAGAGATCTAGCAGGACTGTGTCTATGCCCTGGCCCTTCTCTAAGTGCCTCTGTGCCCAGGGCATGTAAACAAAAGAGCCCTGAAAGCCTCTGTAAAGGCTCCTCATACACAGGGTGCCTGGGGAGAGCAGGGGATGCTGCGGAGCAATCCAGCTGGAAAAGCAATTATGAGCTGCCTTCCCCAGCAAAGGAGCTCACGGGCTGAGCCCCAGCCCCTCTTCAGCTGCAGACAAAGAGGAGAGAAAAGAGACTCTGTGAGTCCCAAATACCTTTTCACGGGTGAGGAGGAAACGTCCCATGGGTTTTGTTTTTCCTTTCGGGCTGTCAGCATCCCACCCTTTTGAAATCTTTGTGTTGGAGCGGCTGGTCTCCACCTCCACTCAGCACTGTGCAGGGGGCTTTTCTCTGGGAAGAACTGGGGGCAGGAAGAAGTAGAAAACACCACTGATTTTTAAAGAGAGACAACTTACCCTGGGAACAGCCGGGTGCCTCTTGAGATCACAGACTTCAGGCTACCCAGCACTTGAAGCTCTTCTGCTCTTTCCCTTCCAGGATGCTCCTTGAGGTCTGTGTCCATCCCTTCCCCTTTATCTAAAGCCTGAGGCATTGCAAACAAGATCAGCTCTGACAGATGACATCCTTCTGGCTGGGAATCTGGGGTGTTGGCAAGGACACAGGATGGAGCTAGCTGTGTCCAAAGAAGGAGCAATTTGCTCTTGTTGAATTCTTGCTGAATTTCTTGTGAACAGTGCTGCCTGCAGGTGCCTTGACCCTGTTTTGGGGAAGGCTTTTCTGAATTGGAGAGAAGGTCTCCTTCTTTTTGCTCAGCACTGATCTCTCAGCAGATCAACTTAATGGTTTCACCTCTTTGGTCAAATTCTGCCCTATGTTGCTTAGGAGGTGTCTCTGGCAATCCTGTCTGCCTTGGTCTCTGAAGTCCTTCCCACATAGGCTCTGTCCTTTAGCCTAGATACTTATGGAGTAAGAGAAACCCTTTTGGCTCCTGGGCAGGAACAGGAGGGGAGCAATGAAAGCTGAAAAGGATAGACCCCTCTGAAAATCATGTTGTTATTTAGAGGCACAAACAATGGCTTATAAAACTCATGCTGTACACCTAAGCTTCATAACATTGACTTCTTCATACGTAAAGCATGCCAAATCCAATATGACCTAAGAAGGATTTTCAGTGGCAAGACAGCTGCTGGGAGTGGCTTAATCATTTCACACAACTTCTTGTGGGTAACATGATGATGACATGTCCAGCAGGAGAGCATCTGGCTGACCATCATCAGCTACCTTCGCTGGAGGACAACATTTTATGACCAAACACAACATCTGAGAAAGATGAGCCAGCATAGCAAGGAGTGCTCAGTGGCATCTGGCAGGTGATATGAGCAGAGCATGACTGTGTTTTGCTCTTTTTGAAGAAAATGAGCCAGCAATCCAGGAAAGGAAACACACAACTCAAGAATACATTTTTGCAGATGATCTATTGCCTTCCTCATGAATGATGTGGAAATAGATTGTAATTTCCAAGATGAGGAACTATTATAAAAGATGATCTTGAAGTGTATCTAAAAGTAAGAATGTTTCAATTCAAACAATTCCAGGAGGAAACAGCAACACAGTTCTCCTGGGTACATGTAGACAGTGCCAGTAATGGTTATATTATTTCTGGTTTTAGATACAGAATTGTAGACTACCATCTTGAACAGGCAAGGAGAAAGCTAATCAAAACACAGGCTTGAAGACACAAAAATCTAACAGGCTGCCATTATCCTTGCAGAATGCATTTCCTCTTCCGACCAGAGCCCCTCAGAGCTTGCCAAGAGGGAATGGAAATTTCCCAGCTAAGGGCAACGATCACCCTTTGGTGGGTAACTTGTCAGCATTGGTCCCGATGTAGATTAGAAGGTATAGATGTGCAATGTAGTAACCATATGTATAGACATCACTTGCTGCCTGGAAACACCCCCTTTTGTCAGCATAGTCCTTGTACTAAAGGCAACTGGCATGACAGCCAGTGCTCGTCCTAGCTTTGTGCCAGTTGTAAACTCTCTAGTCTGGCCAATATCCACATGTTGCTTCAGCATTTCATTTGGTTGAATTGCTGAGATCTGTCCTAATGCCTCTAGTAGGGTCAATGCACCTGGTTTTGGGGGATGGTATCCTGTCCTGACAAAACAGCAAACACTCTAGCAGTATCACCCCATTGCTACACAGCATCTGGCTTTTGACCTTAGTTACATGGTACTGACGCTTAAACCATCTTGCCACGTTGGAACTTTTTACATTGTGTGATAAGAATAGCAGCTCATGAGCCAGGAGATGGGCTGAAGGAGAGGGAACAGGGAGCCCCTTTAAAAAAAAATAAATTGTAACTACTTAAAAAAGCAGTAAAGATGAGAGTCTGGGAGTCTGCAGAGAGAGCAGCAATAGGGAAGGAGAGTTTTGATTCCTCTCTGAGGGCTAGCACTGGAGTTTAGCATGCTCTGCTCCAGAGCCTGCTTTCCCTAGTCAGAGAGAGGCTGCAGTTAAAAGGTATTTGCTGGTTATGCAGCAATGTGCTTTGCAATGTCCCTGCCAGCTGTATTCCAGCTGTGCCTCCCAGGGGCAAAGCATGCTGTGACCCACTCAGGACCTGTTCTGGAGCAGGCATAGATGGGCCAACACCTGCACCCCTCTGCCTTCACTGCATGGT
The DNA here is from genome assembly GCF_964188355.1 of Buteo buteo. Lineage (NCBI taxonomy): Eukaryota > Metazoa > Chordata > Aves > Accipitriformes > Accipitridae > Buteo > Buteo buteo. Next base: position 17,229,932 of record NC_134178.1, read on the forward strand.
CACCTTCACAGGTAGCCACCAGACCAACTTGCCATGTTTAGCCACAGCCAAAACGCGGGCACCCAAGTCCCTTCCAGAAACTTGGTTTCAGCTTTTCTGTCCTCATAACTTCAGATGTCCAGCTAAGGACCCCTGCGCGGCACATTGTCCATGTGCTTGGTAACCCTCATTAGTTCACAGAAACACAGTGTGACGCTCATGGTTCACCATTTTCCTGTGGTAGAAGTGTGAAAATTGACATCCAAGTATCAGCCTTGCAATTGGTAAAGTTAAAGATATTACAATAGAACTGCTTTTCAGATCCATCAATTTTAAATAATTATGGGTTCATTTAGGAAATCATTCAGTGGAGCACTGTGCATTGACTGGAGCAGCCATACTGGCATGAACTTGTTGACTTGACCTTTCAGTCAGACAACAAAGAGCTTGTGTTGAGTAGCTAGTCATTGTGTTCATCAGGAAAAATGATTTCTCCCTTACAAGTGCATACATATTTGTCTGTGTAGAGCTTGATGGACGATTTAAAACAACTGCCCAGTTGCAAGCTTGATGGGCATATTCATAAGGAAAATGGTGCACATAAAATACCCAAACTAGCTCCAAACAGCTACTGGCTATTCAAGTTGAAATGACTATAGTAACTCTAGCATCACAAATATCCCTCTTGACAAAATTACCTTCTAAGTCTTACAAAACTGAAGGAGAGTAAGAAAATTTAGAACATTTGTGTGTGAATGTGCAAAATGCCAGTTTTTAACCAGCTCTAATTTTTAGCTAATAGAGTTGTAAAGAAAATCTTGAAATATGACTCAGAGAAACTCACTAAAAAATCTGTCAACAAGGCTTGTCCGAATCTGCAAACAGCCCTATAACGAGTCCGAGTCCTGGGCCTAAATCTCATGTTTCAGTGTATGTGGCAGTTAACTCTGGAACCTAACAATGAAAATGCACATATTGGCACTTTTCACTCTTTCCCTGCTTCTCATTTTAGTGGAAACATCCAATGTACAGGCTCATTCCAGGTATATTCTTAAGCTTTCACAGTCAAAAAATCTCAATCTTGCTCTTCCTGCTAGGCTAAACATACAGCTCCCCTCTGTGTGGCTGTTTTCCATACAACACCCAGCAGCATGTTGAATACAAAACATGATGTGGGAACATTCAATTAATGCAATTAAGTAGGACACAGAATCATGTTTCACGCTAATCATTTCCATAATCCAACAAAAGCCTGCCCCATTTTTAATTTATCTGTAGTTGCCACGGAGTTTCCAGTCTACTGCACCAGAGCCATCCAAAATGTAGGTCAGGCTTGCCAAGTCCACTTCTGCATGAAACAAGCTGTGTTCTTCCCCAGGGGGTGGGTGCGCACATCCTTACCGCCTCTCCTGCTGCCAGGGTCCGGCCAGCCTCCTGCGGCTCTTCCTGCCGGCCGGTGGCTGCTTTACTCTGCTTTAGGGCTTAGGGACGGCTCCTGGGTGAGAAAACGAGTGGAAAGGTACATCCCCGTGGTGCACTGGTTGAGTTTTGGTTGCATCAGGCCTGTGAGGGTGGCCAGCTGTCTCCAAACCCAAGGCTGGTGGTACCATGCATTGGAGGGGGGTCCAGGTGACACAGTCGCAGTGAATCCAGTGCTCCCAGTCTGGCACTAGGCACAAGCACCGTTTCCATGGTGGGAATGGGGAAGGGCCATGGCAAGCGATCCTCCCAAAGGCTTGAGCGCTTGTTAAAATTATAACTCCGTATGGTCTAAAATGGCTCCTGGGAGCAGGGCGAGTCATCGCGGGGGTGAGGGCTCCTCCCCAGCCTCACTGCTGTTAGCAAAGAAAGACTGGGAGGTGGAGAGGAAAAGGCCAAGGGCAGGCAAGCCCAAGCACACCAGGGAGGCAGCTGTGTTTTGGACAGACTCGGTGGGAGCAAGCTCAGAGGCTGGGGAAGCAGCCAAGAAAGAAGGAGGCTACAATACCCAAAGGCATTACGTATGGGGTGTGTGAGTTGGCTTTCGTCACCACAACAGGCAGCTTGGGCTTCTCTTAAGCTTTGGAGAAGGACAGGGAAATCCACGGTTATGCCAGGCCGTCAGGAGAGCCTGTGTTAATTCACCAGAACTAATACGTGGTCTGAGGTTTCGGTTGCTCTGTCAAGAGTGACCCCACACCCCTTGGACTGTTCAGATGGCTAAGCTGAGTGCAGCAAACCAGCTCAGGCGGTTTCGCTGGTTCCAGGAGTCATTTCCTAGGCTCAAAAAAGGGAGGCTTACTCATGTTTTAATCCCTTTTCATGGAGGGAGGCATCTCCTATATCTGATGCAAACTGTAATAACTCCCTTGTGAATGACATCATGTCCAGAGACACCTGTTTCCCAAGACAGGGTGTTATTAGGATGGATTTTTCTCACTGGTTGTGTAATACAAATTAAACCAGAGTGATATGATAAGCATGGGTGCCTCAAAACTGATGTCAGCTCTGAGGCCTCAGCCCCACATTTTCCTAAAAGCTGCATTAATAAATTGGAGGCTTCCAAATTCCATCATGTACAGATATGATGTTGAGCTGCAAAACCCAAGTAAGACATTTAGCTATAAGGAATCATTAGAAATGTCTCTCACATGGCTGGGGAACTTTATGAATCACCCTAAAATTCCTTAAGGTACCTTTGCCAGGCAGATCTTTCCTCTTCTGACCCTTTTCTTGTCTCTGACTTACAAAAGTATTTGAGAAATGAGGACAGGAAAAAAATTCATATGCAATTGTGAAATAATATATAATCTAACACTAAATAGAGGGCCTCTGTTGATACTGCCAGTGCAGAGGCACATGTTAGCTAGAAGCAGTAACTCAATAGGCACATGTGATTTCCCACTGTTGACCACCAAAGGGGAAGAGCAAACATTCTGTGAAGCTTCGTTCTGCTGTAGATAAATCCAGCATTAGACATGTGCAATAGTCCAGTGTGTCCCTCAGACCACCAGCCAACACATCTTACGGACTTTCATGCATCCATGTCAAACTCCTACTTAAGACTGCCCCAGGGCTCATGCACTTCCCAAAATTGTGGTCAGCTTGATACAGCGGTCAGCTTGATACAGCTTTGTCGGCTGCAAATCCCTGCTCTGGAAATCGCAGCTTTATGTAGTTCAGAACTGGATGGGCATAAACTGCATTAACTGTGCAACAGTCAAGTGCAATGTCAATGAGCTTCATATATTATATGTGCAGTGCGGGGCAGCACGGTGGACACAATCCAATGGTCTAGGGCTTGTATTGCATGCTCCCAAGCTAACATTCAAATTGAAATCCTAAACTTGGCCCTTTGTTGGTTTTTTGGTTGGTAGGTTATATTAATTGTAAAGAGGATGTCTTTTCCTGTCCTAAGCAGCAAGTGTAATTACTATTTTTGTTCATCACAGATGCTTAAACTGCCTAGAAAGCAGGATGTCTGAGCTATGGAATTTTTTTTAAAGTTGGCTTTGACCCCAAACCAGATCAAATTCAGAAATATTACCAATTTTCCACAATCTGTGGAATTCCAAGGAAGTTTAATTTTCAAACAACAGTCCCAAACAAAGTCTGTCCAGTGGCTCACGGTCCTATGAGATGAAATGAAAAACTTCAGGCACCAGGGTTTTTCAGAGAGCTCCGGAGAATCCCAGCTCACCCCCAGAGGTGTGAATGCCTGCAGCTGTGGTCCAGACCGTACTGAAGATGTTATGATTTTCCTGTTAGCTGTTGTGGATTTCCAGGCTGCAAGCCCACAAGAACACCAGCTCCATGGCAATGTGCCATGAAGCTAACCCAGGTTCTTCCCTGTGTCCTGTGCACTGGGCTGGATAATGAGCTCACTGAAACTGCTTGTTTCGGACAAAATGTTCCTTATTCAGTGAGTCGGCAACATCACACAGTTTCCATTTCGAGCTCAGGCTGTTGAGCTGGCAAACTCTGCGCATCTGTACAGGTTGGGAGAGGCCAATGTGACAGACAGCTCTGAAGATGGTGCAGAAGGGAAAAAGAACGACGATAAAGAGAGATGGGAGTTCAGGGAAAGTCCCAAGTTGAACAAGCAACTAATCTGACAGAAGCCATGTAGCGGTTGACTTGCTACACTTGTTCCATGTAGGCTGATGTGACATTGGAAGAAATACTGAGATTTTTCTTCTGCTAGAACTGTTCTGGCCTATTCATCACCTTCAGCTTTTGGTGTGGAGTGCTCAGGTTTGTCGAAAGAGAAACTGCCCACACGTTGTCTCCTTTGCTGCCAAAAGCAGGACTCTGCAGCCTTGGAAATGCAGTAGCATGTTCAAGAGCCTCTGCTTCTAGACTTTCTAGCTGATGATTAAATGGGAGTGAACGACACTGGGAGCAGTTTCCAAGAACAAGTTGCTATTAATGAGCAATGCATTTTTCATATGATGTGCAGGGATCATAGAGAAGCTTCAGAAAGTTTGAGATTCCTTAGACTTACTCTGGAAATGGATCAGGGCTGTAATGGTAAGTAGGTTCATACTGAAGGCACGTTTTTATTTTTAAACTCATTGCAAGTTCTTTCAAAAGTTTCTGGAAACGAAATAATCCCATCTATTGGATCATCTAGAGCAGGTGAATAAATGACTAATGAGCCTTCACAGCCTTCTTTGCATCAAGTATTGGAGCATTGATTGTAAAGTTCTCCACTGATGGTCTTGACTGCCTAGAGGTTACAAATGCATCCTCAGGAATTGCTTTTCATTAAATAGCATGCCTTGTAGCAGATAGCCATTTACAGAGCAACAAAAAGGATGAAAAATGCTGTGGGTTATTCTTGTCCCTGAATACCCTTCATTTATAGGATATTTGAGTCATTTTTGCAGTGGCAAGAGCAATGGTGAGTCTAGCATGAACATCAGATGCAAAGCACGCACTGTAAATGTGGAAGTTGACTGCTTTCCCAGAATTTTGTTGACATCACAAAATTTTACACATGCATATATCTATGTCAATATCTATATAGAAGAGTGTGCATACATGTGTGCATATATGCCTCTGTTGCTGCAATCCTATGCCTAATAAATCACTATGGCCCTATAAAATCCCAATTACTAATGTGTTTAAAATAAAATATGAATGTGTATTTATAACGATGTGTAATATTTTATATAACACTCAAGAACAGATGTCCAGGGAGCAGCAAAATTTTAATTAAGGCTTTTCATTGCTTTTCCTGAGAAGTCAAATCAAAATCCCACTGAAAGACAGGAGTGAGACATTAAAAAAACCCCACACAGTGACAAATGTTTACATGTATTTTATAACTTACTCTGCAAAGGACATCTGTGGCTCATCTAGTGTAAAAAAAGCCGAGACTATCTGGTATGAGGCTTTTTTCTACGTATGTTTCTGTAATGATCATGTCATGAGTAGCGTGAAAAAACCTTCAGTGTCCTGAATTTCTCTTAGCGTTTGTCACACAATTTATCAGCACTTCAATAAGAGGTATTTCAGAGCAGAGAAAGCTACCTCAGACAGCACCAGTAAGCTGTGTGCTGCTGAAGCCACTAGTGCTGGGCTAGAAACCCAGTGTCCCAGAGTAACACTATCTGGAAGGGTAAGGCCACACTCCAGGCAGAGGTGCAGCAACTGCCTATAAAGACAGATCCAAACGAGCTTTAAAGTAGCAAGCGTGGGAGCTGGTAAGATAAGGCCGTGACACCATGGACTGTGGAATGGCTTGGACAGCTGGGTAACGGTCCAGTGCTGTAGGCAGGGTTTGCAGTGATGCTGTTTGCACACTCTTGTGGAAGCTGGGATAGTTGGTTTAAAGCAGGCTACAAAAACATGGACATAACAGCAGAAATATGTTTGACCTCTGGGTTGATGCATTTTTAAGTGTGTCTCTCAGCAGCTATAACTCTGCTGGCTGAGGTCCTCACAAGTTTTATTGAATTAAACCATCTTTGGACAGAAGAAAGTCTCACGCCTGGTTTACAAAGAGGTACCCAAAGGAAAAAAGATTCAGGTAGTTGCCCAATGTCCCAGACGATGTCCCTGAGTACACTGGACATAGGTAATGCCTTCACCACAGTGCCAGCCTCTTGCCCCTGTGAGCTTACCAAGTCAGAGCAGAGGTGGGAAACAGTGGTCTCCTCTTGCACATAGAAAGGGAGATTTTCCTGAATTTAAAGGAATTACTGAGTTGGTCCTAGAGGCTGGAATAATGGTGTTTCCCAGAGATCAAACCTCCCCAGCACACAGTGCTGGAGGCCGTGCTTGGGGTCCTTCCTGCATGCTAGGACAACTCCCCTATCACTCTCACTTGAAAATATGTGATGGGGGAGGTTATCTCCAGACCCTTGGCACCTTCCCCCCCCCCCCATACTCAAGAGTCTGGGAGCTCTCCTGGTTCCATGTGGCTGGGGAAGCCCTGCAGGACTGACACCGGAGACAGGACACAGCAAAAGACAAACAACCAGACTGCTTCGGCATGCTTTTTCCTTCTATATTGAAGCAGATCCAGACTGCCTCTGAGCTAGGCTCCTCAGAAGAGTCATCAGCCTGCTCAGAAAGGAGTGGTATAGCACAAGTATCATTCGTTTGCTGTCCTCCTAGTGTGATGACTACTGTGTGCTATCAGGAAACCATGCACTAGGAGATGTAAGTGCTTTCCTGTGCAGGATCTGTTTCTTCGCAGCCTGTCTCCTCTTGGGCTGAACAGCACTGATGTGGGTCAGACACCACTGAGTTGGGTTGGCTCTGCAACTTCTCAGCCCTGATGGAAATGCATATAATAGATAACCTGGCAGGCATCCCCATCTAATCTGGCCCGGTGGAAAAAAGATAATATTTTTTTGCTCTGCTGTGTTCACTTGAAGGCTTTTTAAATGTAAACATTGATTTTGCCTGACTAATGTAAGTGGCCTAATCAGAGCCTGTTTCTGAATAGGTTTAGAGCTGCTGGTCATTCTATGCTACTCATAAAGCAGCACTGTGTTAAAATATTCTGCTTGATTCATTTCATTCAGTATCTCAAAGGAAACTTCACAGAAAAAAGATGCTGTGAAATCAGTAGTAAGATGTTAACTCTTGATTCTAATTACTCTCTGTGGTTATATTTAAGCATTATTGGATATGATTAAGTGCACGATCAGTAGGCAGACCTGTTTTTATACATTGCACTTAATATTCAGAGAAGGCTGCTGTGATGCATACCTCACAATGTGAGTAATGTGATGGAAATCAATTAACAGGTGAAAAAACATGCTGGTACATGAAACACTATCTGAAAAGGGCATTCAGTTCTTCCTTGGGTTCTTACTCATTAAACAACAAAAGGAAACCCACACAGATGAAGGCTGAACCATTCATTTGGAAGTTTTTAATTTCTTCCCTAAGGGAAGCTAAGGAATATTTTTAAAGTATATACTATCTACAGCAGTATAAATCCCTCTTTTTTGGCCTAAAACATTTGTTTCTATAGTACATCCTACATGCTAAATGCCTTGCAGATAGGTGCTTACTAATGTGAGGGAAGTTAACCTCACAGAACTTGTCTGGGACAGGAAAGGTTGTTACTCCCATTTTACAGGTAGGAACCCTGTTGAACAAAGAAGTTGAAGATTTCACTCAAGGTCATGCTGGAAATCTACAGCGCAGGCAGGGAGCAGAACGCTGGTTCTCAAAGCAGAAATCCAGCAAAGCTCGAGCAGAGCACTGGTTCCCAAAGCAGAGATCCAGTGGAAGTTTAAAGTGCAAACTACATAGTTCAGAAGCATGAGCCAGGAAAACACCGAGAGATCTGCTGAGGTGTCTGAGGCACCATAGGACTATGAAGATGTGCTGTGGGACATGCTCTTCAAGGCTTTGGCTGCCTCTGGCCTGTCTCAAGGTCCCTGAAAACCAGAAAACTGCCACCTTTAAGCACACCACAGTGCCCTGAGGATGTGGATAGCATCCACTTCCAGGATGGCTGCACTTCAGCAGCTCCCTTGTGGGGCTCAGAGAGGACATCCGTGGTGTTGCTCTTTTCAGTGAGTTGAGAAAATATGGGCCCAGAGAATAAAGGAAACAGGTCAGTCCTGTCGCCATACTGGAGCCAAGGTTTTGAATGCAGAGATCATGGTCTGCATAGTTCTGGGCAAAGCAATCTTTTCTGCAAACTGTTATTTTTAAGTGGGACCTAAAGTCTTTCTTTTTTGTTTTTCCTTTTTTAACTTCTGCAGTGTTTACACTTGTTCTATGAAATGGGCTGCTTTATGAAATGGACAACTTCCAGACTTTTGCACAACCAGCTTCCTTTCCAAACTCCCCTCCACTACTATTCCTCCTTCCTAACCTGGCAAATTAAGTTTCTGAGACAAGAGTGCATCTAACTCATCACGCTGCCAAGCGAGCCTTTATCTTAACTACTAACAAGTTGACAAATACCTCCTGACATGCTATAGCTGTTGTCCATTCCAGACCACTTTCCTCTTTTCATGATTTTCTTATTGCTCTTTCTTTTCTTTAGTACATGTTCTGCTCTGAGAGTTGCAGTCGTTCCTTGTTGGAGCTGTTTGTGTACCCGGAAATCATCTCTATGGCATGTTTGCAATCAGTCTATCACTTCCAAGATGCATGCAATACACGGTGCATGTGTTGTAGTCAATTTGAACATGAACTATGGTGTTTTGTCTGGATTTACCAGACATTTGGCATCTTTGCAGGTTATCTGTGAAAATGATTGTCTTTCAGGCAGAGTTATTAGATCTGACAATGTACCAAAAATAAGTGACATCAGACATCATGAGGACTGTGAGAGACATAGTAACAACACATCCATGGTGACCAGATGTGTCTGCAAGGAATATGTATGGCCTTGCCTGCTTATCACCTCAGGCTTTGAAGAAATCGTTGGTGCTGAAGTATTTGATGTTTGTAGAGAGAGAGGCTTATAATTTCTCTGGCAGAAACAGGCCATGATCATTCAGTGGGAAAAAAAGTCCCATGCCTAGAAATGTGAATGCTTGAAGAAAAGTGCATTCAACCAGACCTGCACACAAGCCAGCATCCATCAACTGTCATCTTGGGCAGGAACATTAGACGATCTATGGCAAAATACCTGCTTCCCCACTCGGATGTCCTGTGCGCTCATTTCTGCGTCTTCTCCTCTGAGCCTTGCTGCTAGTTCCCCTCCCTGTGCAAGCAATGACTCCAAGACATACGTTCCATATTTGCATGGCTACAACTTTTCAAGTGCATGACACTTAACAAAGCAAAAAAAAAAAAAAAATTAACGGCAGATGGTCTAATAGGACAAAGCTGAATTTGAGGATTAACCAGACCATAATAAAAGCTGTCATTGCAGGTTGTCATCATTGGAGAGTTATTTATTAGCTCTAAACAAACAATGTTCCCTTCAGATACCAAATGTCAAATGTTTTAATATGTAGAAACCAAGTCTTCCTCTTCCAGCTGCTCCTATTTCGTCCTGCCAGCTGTACTGTCTCATCTCTAAGACCTGCCAAAGAGCCTAACATTAACATACCTTATTATGCACATTATTTTGCCAAAAGAGGCCAGATGAGGCCAAATCATTCTGATAATAAGCCCTGCTGTCATTAAATACTATTATGCATGCTACTGTTGATCCTAAAACTGTTGTGGAATATTAATGAGGACATCCTTGTCATTTGTTGCAAGTATTCTGAAGTAAATGAGTTTGGCGCTTACTAGGTCTGTCCATGGTCCGAAGGGATCTGTTACTGTATTGATCACTTCTGTAACTCAGGAAAAAAACATGAAGTGGCTGGTATGCATTCCAACTCTGGGAAGATTTCTTTCTCCTTTAAAAACTAGGCAGCTAAAGGAATAGTGGTTTGGGGGTTTAATTTGGATCCTTGGCAGTAAAGAAAGGGAGGACAAAGGACGGAATTGCCTGAGGATGATCCAAATGTTTTATCCCTTTTTTGAAAACCTTTTTTAAGGTCAATTTGAAATGAAAATGTCATTGTGAAATGAGAAGCTGAAAATGCCATTGTGAAAATAGAAGCTGAAACATTTTAAATTCTCTGAATGCTCTTTTTTGACTTTTTTTTTTTTTAACTGAAACAATGTATGATATTTTGACCTGAAGTTGTAAATAGCTTTGGTTAACCTAGAACTACATTTTTCTATGATTTTATTGCTTGGAAAAAAATAGTCACCTGCTCTAAGTGTTCTAACTTTTGGGGGAGAGTGCTTGACATTTATCTTGATGTTTTAAAGTTCCTTTGACCCAAGGTTTCAGTTATTACTGGAATCTTCTGATTTGTTTTCTTAAGTAATTTAGACTTTAAAAATGCAATTGTTTTTCCTTTTCCTGTCCATTTTCTGCAAGTCTTTTGACAGTTTTTATGTAGCATGATTTCAACAGAGCAGTAACACACAAAAACGGTGGGAAAAAGTGCCATAAGCTCTCAATTGTAACATGACCATAAATTCAAGCCTTATATCTGTTACGGGTGGCCCCTTCTCAGATATCTAAAGGTTAAAGCCTCACTTGCTGTGATTAACTAGTCAGAATCTCAGCCAGCTGCATACCTTTTACCAGGGACCAGCAAAAGCAAAGGCAGAAAGTTATTGTGGTCATTTTTTTACTGTGCCACAGAAAGGGAGTAGAAAAGAACACCCAAAAGGGAAATATTTTTGACTCATAACATCTGGCTGGGAAGAGATTACATGCCTGTTGAAAAGAGAGTTTCTGCCCCTAGAGGTGCAAAACTTATTGTTTTAAGAATGTAGTGTTTCTCCTCTCACAAGAAAGTCTAAAAAAATACACAGGAAAGAAAGATAGGGGGTCTGTATACCTGGGCACTCTGTCTACCAGGCATCAGAGGGTTTTGCTCTGGCCCTGCAGAGTGACCTGCGAGTTGCATTGCAGGCAACAGGCTGCCCTTCCAGGCTGCAAGGACAGCAGGGGCTTTGAAGGGAAGCTTGCTGGTACACAGTGCTCCCAACATGTCTGTGCACAGCTGGTCCATGCTGGGGTAGCCCACGCAATCTGGGAGGTGGAGCTCCCCGATAGCACTGGGCAGGGACCCTGAAGTAAAGTATGGGTTGGGAGCAAATGGTATGACTTGACAGACTGGGTTAAATTTCAGTGCCTTGTCTGGCGTGTAACCACAAAGTTCAGCTCAAATGCCAAGAACATAGACCCTGAGCAACACACCTATTCCTCCTGCCTGCACTCTATTATTGTTTTTTTTTCAACAGTAGCTGATTTTGGTGTATTTGGTTCAGATTTCTCAGCTTTCAGTACTTGAGTAGCCACTACTATGGAAACTAACTTAGCATATTTTCCCTGATCCTTCTGCCAAGCTGTCACTTTAATTAATTTATTTCAGTTCATGCAGAGACTGCCCATCCCAGAAGCTATGCATGGGGCTGTTTCTGGACTACAATATTGACCTAATGTGCAGGATTGGACAAGTCAAGGTATATGTCTGCATTTCATGATCTCCTTTACATTCAGGAGTGAATGGGACAAAACTTACAGGGACATAGAATCGAGGCACAAAGGGGCTTTTAAGAGTCTCAGTGACTGTGCAACTCCCTGCTGCCATCATATTGATGTTCCAAATGGCCCTACAAAACATCTGCTTGCCATTGCTCTGCTTTGGCAATGCTGAGGGTCTTAATCATACTTTACTGCAAGCCTTTCCACATGTGTGCTTCTATGCTTAGTGTAAGTGTGGTTATTCATATATTTTTGTAGCAGAAAAAGCAAAAGCTAGTGTTTTTCTTTTCTCATATAAACCCCTCTGCAGTCTAGTCTCCGTTCAGAGCTCAGGACCTGTTTTGACAGGAGTTGGCTCTTTTTAATCAAGTTTTTACTGCATTTATTTCACCATTGCTTGCATCACCTGGGAAAGCTGTGATGCCTCCCCGAAGCACGTGACTGCAGCAGTTGAAGTTGATGGGAGGGTGGAGGAGTGGAGAGCGAGTTTTATGAGCTGAGCGTGTGGGAGGCCCGTGCCGGCGGGAAAAGATCTTTCCAAGCACAATACCTGTGGGTGGCAATGGGAGAGGGGTGAGGGACCCGCTCTTCCCACTCTGAGACCCTGGCTACTCCAGGGACATGTGGCTGCATTGTGCAGCAGGGTGGGTACAGTCTGAAGATGGGACAGGCTTCGGGGCCACCCGAGGCAGAGCTGGCACTGTAACTAACAGTCCCCTCCGGCAGACCCCCAGATGCGGAGCTTAGCCCATGTGAGGCTTATCTACTTTTTAGCTCCTTCATGGCCCCTTGCTACCACAGATGGGCTTCTCTAGTACCGAGAGGATCTTGGTTGCAGGTAGCTCAGGTGGACGCACAATAGCTGTACAGCAGTCTTGGTGCAGCTCTTGTTTTGGAAGGGCTGTGACCTCCTGCTCCTCTGTGGGGCAAGGAGATATGGTGAAACCTCCAACTTGCGGGAGGTGCTGCAAGAGCCGAGCGTGGGAGTGTATCATACAGTCCCTGCAAGGCTGGGGCTGCCGGTGCAGCTAAGAAGCTGTGACAAGGTAAGCAGCCTGCCACCCCAGTGTTCCCTGCTGTTGTCCCTGTGGGAGCATGTTTCACGCAGACCCTCCAGGGTTGTCCTGCTGGTGCCCTCCTGGGCAGCCCAGAAAATCTGACCCGAGCCACTGTGCCTTCCCACTCCCTGGACAGGGACATCCCTGGGCAGGATGCGACTAGCAGGTCGAGGGCAGTGATTCTCCCCCTCTACTCTGCTCTCCTAAGACCCCACCTAGAGTACTGCGTTCAGCTCTGGGGCCCCCAACATAAGAAGGACATGGACCTGTTGGAGCGAGTCCAGGGGAGGGCCATGAAAGTGATCAGAGGGCTGGAGCACCTCTCCTGTGAAGACAGGCTGAAAGAGTTGGGGTTGTTCAGCCTGGAGAAGGCTCCAGGAAGACCTTACAGCAGCCTTCCAGTACCTAAAGGGGGCCTACACGAAAGCTGGAGAGGGACTTTTTACAAGGGCATATAGTGATAGGACAAGGGGTAATAGCTTTAAACTGAAAGGGGGTAGGTTTAGATTGGACATAAGGAAGAAATTTTTTACAATGAGGGTGGTGAGGCACTGGAACAGGTTGCCCAGAGAAGTTGTGGATGCCCCATTCCTGGAAGTGTTCAAGGTCAGGTTGGATGGGGCTTTGAGCAACCTGGTTGAGTGGAAGGTGTCCCTTCCCATGGCAGGGAGGTTGGAACTAGATGATCTTTAAGGTCCTTTCCAACCCAAACCACTCTATGAGTCTATGATTCTATGACACCACTTTGCAGGTAGTCACAGTCTCTTCAAGCTTCGAAGCACATTAGTGATGCAGTAGCTCTCTGTGCAGGAGTACTGCCAGTGCCTGGGTACGTAGATACAGTAGGGCTCTCCTATGCATGTGTAGCTTTGCAGACTATCCAAATGGAGATAAATGCATTTGTCAGAGCAGCAATTTCTTCCCCAGCTGCTGGTGGGCCCAGAAGAGGCTGAGAAAACAGCCAGGGAGAAGAAGGCGGGAGAAGGGAAGCAGGAGGCAGATGCCAGGACTGCAGAGCTAACTCTAGAGGGAACTGTTTTGCAGGAGCATCTGTATTAGTGCAGTAGTGTCTAGGCTTCAGAAATGGACCTGACAGGTCAGAAGAGAGGAGTGCTGGGTGTCCAGAGTGACCGCAGCAGCTGGAGTGGGAAAGCTGCTTTCCTAGATATTTGTGGGGAGTTCACTCCCAAAAGGCAGGGGCAGAGCACCCATAGGAGAGCCCTCATTCCCTTAGAAAAACACTGAAGGTGCTTTAGGAAAATGATGTGGCAGTATATTAAGTGCTCTGTGAAAATCCCCTGAAGATCAATGCTTTGAAAGAGTGAGAATGAGTGTCTCAATTTAAGACTGTAAGAGAAAAGAATGAGTTGTGCCATCTCCTATTCTTGTTATATTGTTGTCCATTCACTAGTAATAAAAAAATAAAAAAATTTAATTGCATTCTTCTTTCATAACATCTTGGATTGTGATGTAGGTATTATGGCCATACTATGACATGCTTACTTTTATAAGCACAAAGATGAGCTCTTGCTCATATAATATGCAAAATTTGCTGGTTCAGTCTAGATATTTTATTTCAATTAACAATTTCAGCTGAAAAGACTGAAAATATAAACTTGTTTCCAACCAGCTATAAAGCTTACAAAAAATTGAAACTGACACACCATTTTGGTCAACATTCAAAGTTTTGGTTAAAAATACTGCATTTTCATGATCATGTTGGGGAAAAAATACATTTTTTGTTACATTTATTTAATATGTCAGTGTGACTGGCAGGTCATTTCTTTCTTTCTCAGGAGTTAATAAAACTGAAAGGGGTAATTAACAACCTAAAAACTGTCATAAAAAGTTGCTTTTTGCTTCTCTTTCTAATAATGACAATCAACAAACTTACTGAAAACTTTTCAGCTTGCATCCTTTGAATTCCATGATCTTCAATATATTTTTATGATCCAGGCCTCAAAAAAATGTCATCCAGAGGAAGCTGGAGAATTCCTCTTGACTTACTCCAAAATTAGCCAGAAAGATCAGATCAGAGCATCTCTCAGAGATGGCAGTGTTGCACATACACAGATGTGAGTATGGTGTAAAGCAGCACTCTTTTTGTTAATCCAGTCCTTCTGCTCAAAGAGAAAATTTGGGTAGGAGCACTTTTGGGACCATTCTGCAGAAGCTGAGCTGATGGCATTAGAATTGTGTGACAAGCTGGAAGAAATAAGGGTAAGAATTTTGCTTCAGCTAGCCTGCAGTCTAAAAAAATCCTGCCATAAACCAAGCACCTGCATTTTTTCAACAGACAAATGGCTATAGATTATAACATACCTTACCAATGCATAGGACATGTGCTATTCCCCAGCTGTTGTAAAATGTATACCCCAGCTTTCAGAAAAGTATTTGTGGAAAGCCCATGTTAAAATAAAACCAGCAGATTCTTAGGTAATGCTTTCTGTCACCAAAAAGAAATAAACACAGAGCACATGCCTAAAATCAGAGTCAGAAAAAAGAGCCAAAGTGTTTTTAGATTGTCTGGGTTCCCAGCCTAAGTAAGGGAATGACTTTAATTAAATTTAGCCAAGCCTCAGCCATTCTTTCTGTGGTTGACTTCAGTTGTACATCTCACATCTTTGAACAGCTCTTCTCAATTGCACACAGGCAGCTTTGTTTATACTGTAGGGAAGGATCAAATGGTTTCTATTGGGGGGGAAGGGAGAGCAAAGGAAAGCATTTTTTTCTTAGTGATCCTTGCCTATAGAGGAAGCTTTATAACTTCACAAGAGAGGGTACAATATGCTCAGCATATGTCAGTCTTTCCTCCCAGTAAGAGAGATGAATCACCTGTTTTCTCTAGAAGGGAGATGTTTAAATCCTCTCTGTTCATTAGGAATAGGGAGCAGCTTTCTTATTATAATGCATATTAGTAATAATCCCAGCAAGAATAGTAGCATATGCAGTTGAGGCTTCAGATTGGCCACTGATGCTGGCAGAAGGGATCTTGAGGAAAGGCCTGTTTTTCATGAATAATGCCAAGTACAGTGTTTGCAGGTCCAGTAATTCAATGCCCAGGGTAGGAATCCTGATTCATTCTGCATGGGGTCACACTTCCTCCCCGAGGGCACTAACTATGTGGCTGGGAGCCCACTGCAGATTCTGGAAGAGGAACTGTGTCACCTCAGAGAAACAATTTGGCTCATAAACACATGAAATTAGGGCCCGGAGAGGAGTAAGACAGACAGCACATCTTCCAGAGAAGTGGGTTTTAAAAAACACATACAGCAAAACGTGCATGTGCAGACTTCAGTCTACCCCTGTTCAAGTAGGCATTTCACTACAGTGTAATAGCAACAATTTGTGGGCTTAAGTCCTTGCTAAAAGCCAAGTTTCTGTCAGAAACTCCCCAGAATAAGTGTGGTTTGCAGATCAGGCTGCAAAGTTAAGGAAAACATTGCTGCATAACCTCAAGAAGGGCCATGGAGGCTCCACTGTAAATCTGATATTTGCAATTATTTCTGTGATGACAACACCCACCAGCCTTAGCTGGGACCTATTTGTGCTGAGGATGCTGCAAACAGGGCGTAAGAAGATGCTCCTTGCTCCAGAGAATTTGCAAGATAAGTGAAGGGCAGATGGAGCACAAGGAAACCACAATATCATGTCAACCTGAAATGATTTTTCTGGTGGATAGTTTGATTCTTTAGGCAATTTGTTGATTCTAACAAATTGCAAATATTTCAGAAGGCTACATACATCATTCTGTGGTACAGTCAGGAATTCCTCTAATCTTGTTTTACTGTTTGCTTTGAACCAACTTCTTTTAAAATTGTCATACAAAGGGGAACATAATTCTTCTCTTGCCTGGCAAGAGCAGAGATGAGTACTACTTTGAAAAGGCCAAATGATTTAAACTGTTTTTGCAATCAGCCTTTCTTAGTATATGAATTGATCAGTCACATGGGGGCAAATGTCTCACTTGTGCAGACAGTCATGCTTGCACTTAGGTGAAAGAGAACACATAACCAAGGGTGGGTCAGACCCCTCAGAGCACAGGTTTGTCATTCATTTTGGTGTGAACAAGAAATAAAAACTAACCAAAAAGCACCCTCTGTACTCATTATCAGAGTTTGCTTCTGATCATGGGGCAGGGCAAGAAGTGGGGAGTTGAGTGCAAAAGAGAAATTGTTGCTCTAAACTCAGATTGAACTGAAATAGTTCAACAAATGAAAATTAGTAAAGTATCCTGGGAATTAGTATGGAAGGATTTATCTGGGAAGCAAGTAGTTAGAGAAAACTTTAAAGAAAGACCCTTGACTTCTTTAAATTTGTGATTTAAAGTGCCTCTTATTGTCTCTAACCCTATGATCCCTGCAAGTAGAGATGGTCTGCTGGGGAAGGACCACATTTTACCAACCCTGTTCTGTGTATGCCTTCCCCAAACACCTGTGAACAGCCACCCCTGGCAAGGTGAGCTAGCAGAGAGCCTATACGTATGGACATACAGCTGCCTTTCTGCCCCATCCCAGAAATGTGAATGCTGTGGTTGTTGGGGCAGTACTTCTGATCACACTGCTTTCATGTATTAAAAGTCTATACACTTGCCCTGATAGCTTTTCTCTTGTTCATTTAATGATCAATTATTCAATGCCTAAGTGTTGATTAGACTGAAAACCTTCCTCAACTCTCAAAGTATTTCACTGTGCTTAGAAAAAAAGGAAAACAGACATCATTGGTCAATGAGATCTTTAGAATCAAGCTCCTACTGATACATTTATAACCATCTGTAGCACATACTGTTCATGTCAGCAACTTCTTATAATATCTACTAATCATTTTAATCCTTTGTAAAATATGCAAGGGAGTATCATGTACATAATGTGTGACCTAGATTGTTAAAGTGTTAGGAACTATGTTTCAATAGCTCTAAGATCTTAGGAAATCCATTTCCTACAAGCAGAAGAAAATAAATCTTTCCCCTGACTAATACCATCCTGTACCTCTGCCTGTCACTGAAACACTCCCTGTGCTGCCTTGGCCTGAATATTGTAGGTGGTAAATTTCTCGCAGCACTTTGAATCCTGCTTAAAGTTCTTCAGTGGTATAGAAATATTCCTTATTGATTTATGCAAAGTAAACATTCTAGCTTGTGTTAGAATAATTTGGAGGATTATTCTGGTTTTAAAAAATATTTCTTTTTGAAGTTGAAAAGTTTAGTAGTAGCCCCAAGCACAACAGTTGCAGAAAAGCCTGAGGCTGAAACTGTACTGCCTTTGGATCTCAGATAGCCTATTTTATACACATGATGTTTTCCTTTCTCCAAGCTGGAGAGTTAATGTTATGCAAGTCTATTTTGGAATTAAATAAAACATTTTGCTTTTACAGCCTGACAGTTTATGGGCATTTAGGTAAATGCATAGGCAGCACTTCAGATTAATACCTTTATTATCAACCCAGATATTTTAGCTTTGAAAAGTAATCTGGCTGAAAGAGCTGGAAGAATCTCTTTTGCTGAGGTCTCTCTGGTCGCTGACTAGACAGTATTTAAAGAAGTTGTGGTGCATTTTTCAGTGAGGACAGGATAACCTCACTCCTCTGACCTGTATTTATTCCCTCCATAAAACAGACCCTAATGTTCAGGGCCCTGAACACTGCTAAGCACATAATGGCTGCTCTGTTTGCCTACAAAGTCACTGCCCTCTGCACTTCCAATTTGCACTTTATAAAGTGCTGCAGCACAGCGACTCATAAAACCCAGTTTTGGTGAAATTTGGGGTGGGAGGGGGCTAAGCCTCAAGCGCCATCAAGCTATTGCACTTGGGCCATGCCCTGGGGTTTGTTGCAGGGAATTTTCTCCCCTGCGGAGGTGAGGACACCCGCTGGGCCCTGGGCACTGGGGCCGGCAGCATGCCAGGCTGTGGTGGGAAGCCTGGATGTCTGCACAGTTGCTTGCCTCGCCTGCTGTTTTGGGGGGGATGGTTTGGTCGGTGGTTTCTCCACCGCGGTGCCTTCATGGAGAGGACATCAGATTTGGTCCTTTGTGCTGCCACCTCTGTGGTGACTGCCGCTGCAGCCCACCCCTGTCACGGTGGCTGGGATGGCCCAAAGAGGCCTCCACTGCTGCGCTGTGGTACCTGAGCCTGGCTCCCTTCCTACTAGCCTCCCACTGCTGCTGGCTCCATCCAAGCCGAACGTGCCGCCTTGAAACCAGCATGTCTTGTTTTGTCCTCACCTGCAGGAAAACCCAGCTTTGCCCCTGGGGTGGGCGAGCTTCCCCAGGGGCTGTCCACCCCATGCAGCCCCACAGCCAAGCCAGCTCATCGGCCCCATGTTGGCTGCCTGTGGACCCACTGCCACCCCAGCCAGCTTTGAGCCCATAGTGGGCAAGCAGTGCCCGCTGAGTGGGGAGGAGCAGGGAAAAGCCCCCTTGGCCCCCTCTCCCAGGGGGAGAAGGATGCGGGGCCAGCAAAGCCACCAGGCCCAGTCTGCCATTGCCCGTCACAGTGGAGGCTACCCGCCAGCTGCATTCAGGGAGGGGGACCAGCTTCACGGGCCTGCCCCTTTCTTTCCCCATGGCCAGGCACTCAGCCCCACAGTCTTGGGGGCAGGCACAGAGGAGAGGCAGTGCGGGGGCAAGGCCTTCAAAAGATGGCGCCTTGCCGGGTGCGTTGGTTGTGTGCTGCCTGTGTTCAGATCTTCTGCCTCCCTGAGCTGGAGTCAAGGTACAGCCAGACAGAGCGGCTGGAGAGGCAACTCCACGGCACCCAGGGCCGTGCAGCTGCCTGGCCCACACAGAGTGGTGACGAGCTCATTCCTACCCAGGCAGGGGCACACGACTCCCACAGTCCCCTCAAAGGTGCGTGCCCGGTGAGCTGGAGGCATCGTTACACACTGCATCGTGTCCCTGAAAGACCTAGTAAGAGCAACCGGCAATTACGTAGCTTCCTTGGGGCCGTTTGAAATGAAAAAGTTGGCTTATGCTAGCTGGATTCATAATAGATTAATTTTTTTGTTTAATGAAGCATTTGCATCTCCCCTGCCAGGGCTCTGGAGCCTGATCCAGAACAACCCCCGTGTTGGCCTTCCGCTCCCTGGGGAAGCCCCTTCCTGGCCGCCCACAGGGACACAGCAGCCGGCAGGCTGCTACAGCACCGTGCCATGCACGGCTGGGCTCGCTGGGTGGGCAGAAAAGGATTTGGGGTCAAGAAGAATGTGACAATTCTCGGAAATGCCTCTGCTGAAGCTATCACTATTTTCCAGGCACTGAACTCACGGACAAAAGGCCGGGAGCAGATCACTGCCGTGTCTGTGCCACAGTCAAAGGCGGCCTGTGTCTGATCTGCTACGACAGTGAATCCAGAGACAATTTTACACTAACCTGCCAGTCAACTGGCTTTTCTATTTCACAGAAAACCCTGAAATTTAAAAATGAATTTTCGTTCCAGATCAGTAATCAACTTAGAGTTTCACAACTGTCAGGGAATTTAGGTTGCTTAAAGATCTTTCTCAAGATTAATTTTGAGTTTATCTTTGTAGCACAGTCAACATGATTTCCATCTTTTATTACAAGGAGGAATCTCAGAGGTATTCATTTAATGCTGGGTTGTTTGTTTAAAAAGTCACAGTTTGACTTTTTTAGACTTCTTCGATCACATTTCTTCTTCATGCAAAATTCATGGCATAATATTTTAAAACTCTGCATTGTACCCAGGTGTGTGACTGTCCTGGTTTCAGCTGGGATGGAGTTAACTGTCTTCCTAGTAGCTGGTGCAGTGCCGTGTTTTGAGTTCAGTATGTGAAGAATGTTGATAACACTGATGTTTTCAGTTGTTGCTCAGTAGTGTTTAGACTATGGTCGGGGATTTTTCAGCTTCTCATGCCCAGCCAGGGCACCTGACCCAAACTGGCCAACGGTGTATTCCATACCATGGGACGTCACATCTAGTTTAGGAACTGGGAAGGGGGGGCAGGGATTCGCCGCTTGGGGACTGGCTGGGTGTTGGTCGGCGGGTGGTGAGCAATTGCCCTGCGCATCATTTGTACATTTCAATCCTTTTAGTACTACTGTTGTCATTTTATTAGTGTTATCATTATCATTATTAGTTTCTTCTTTTCTGTTCTATTAAACTGTTCTTATCTCAACCCAGGGGTTTTACTTCTTTTCCTGATTTTCTCCCGCATCCCACTGGGTGGGGGGGAGTGAGTGAGCGGCTGCGTGGTGCTTGGTTGCTGGCTGGGATTAAACCACGACAGTGACTCTCTGCAAATGAAAGTTCATGTGTTTCAATATATAGGTAGTATTTTTGTGTATGGAAAATCAATTGAATTCCCTACAGACAGTTTCCAGATTTAACATCTATACTTACTATCTGTGGAGATAATACATTGGGAACAGAATATTCTGTAAAACAGAGTAGTACAGGGATGTGGTCTTAAGTCCTTAATCAGACAGAACTGCTGCTGATTGCAGAGTCTGGCTGTAGGCAAGCAAAGAGTATAATACACAGAAACCACGTTCTCAAAAATGTGCAAGTAGTTCTACAGGAATTATCAGGATTTACTACATGCATTTGCTCAAGCTGATAAAGGGCTACATTTTCAAACCCGACTTTTAAGTGCCAAAATCTTTTGTGTCTACTAATTCACTTTGTATGTACACACCAACATTTTATAGTGTTGTAGTTTCTCCTGCCTGCTATAAATCTCTTTAGAAGGGATCAAGTTATACACACTGCGAATACACAAAGCATATTGAAATCTTGGCCCAGCTAAAATGAGTGGGAGTTTTGCCTTTGGCTTCTGTAAGTCCAAGATTTTACCCATGAAGTTTAAAGAACAAGAGGATTTCTCTAGGCTTAAAAATGTTTTTCTTCTCCTTACTGGCATTTAGAGTTATACTGAACTTTTGGATTTTTTTTTTTAAACATGATATCACATTGCTTCAATAGAAAGAAAAGGCAGTGCTCTAAAGTGAAAAAGAACAGAGTGCCTAGTCTACTAATGAATTGTAATTATCCTTTTATTCAATAGAAATTGCACTTAGCCCTGAGCCTAATGGGTTGCTGATTCTGAGAAGAAGCAGGTTCTGGGCAAATTTTGTACATTAGTACATGCAGAGTGATACCTATGTGTATACACAGACGCACAAAAAAAGGCTTTCCAGTACATATCAACTTATTCATCTGACTTTTAGAGCAGCAGAACAAAACTAAAATGAAAGTTATGGTAATTTAGCTTTCCCACAAATTCCTTTCAGTCTGCTCCTGGTGTATTTTTGTCCATTTTTCCCTGTTTTCCATGCAGATGACCAGACTTGAAAATTCTTTATGTCAGTCCTCACCTTGGGAAGATGCTGAGATAAGTCCTCAGTCACTAGATTAGATGTCTTTGTCATCTGTGTACAGCTAAAAAACATTCAGGAAGATCACTCAACTAATTTCTATGTTATGCTCATCCTGAATTCCTGTTACATGTCTAATTAATTGTATTTACTCTAGGAATACGTCTTCAACAGAAATTCAATTGAATTATTACGTAATTACACTGTCTGTCTGGGTACAAAAGTCTCTGCCTCAAGTTAGTCAGACTTGCAGATTGAATTAGTTAGCTTATCTTAGATGAGAGGCTAAAATAAGGTCATATCTAAATTCTGTTGAGCTCAGGAATCCACTGGGTTCACTGTGGTGGTAGAGGCAAGCTCACAAAGTGCTATTTGGTCTCCAATTCCCTTTTACAGGCCCAGTTTCCCTGATGGGCCCAAGGGAAATGCAACTTCTCCCCTGTCGCTAGAGAGCTAGCGTAGAGCCACCCAGCTCAGTGTGGGACCTTGCGGCTGTGCTCCTGGGGTCTGGTAAGACCCAGCAGAGACTCATGTGCTCATATTGTGTTGGAGAGACATAGCCACATGCCAGAGGAAGGCATGGCTTCATTTTGGGGAGTATTTAAAACAAATGGAGGCTTGGCTGGCTAAGACCTGTGCTGCTTATACCAGAGCTGAATCTGACCATTCGTGTTTCAGATGTCCACATTCCACTAAATCCTTTGTTCTGTCACTAAAAATCCCTTGTTGCCAATTCAGATAGGTGCACTGCAGTCACAGCCATATTCATTTTGTTGCTAGTCCATCGGTACCTGTTGTGCTAGACCAAAAGAAGTATTTCTAAGACCATAAGTGGCCTCAGGAGTAATTTTTCTTGGAGACAGTGGCACTATTGGCTCCTTTCAAAGGGAACTCTGTAGTCCTCATCCCTCGTAAAACTGTCTGAAAACATTACCAGGGAGGGATGATCTGGCTGGATTTTGGAGAATGTTTTTATCTACTTCAGACACTTTGCAAGAGTGTTGGCAGAAAGGTCTTGCTGTGCCAGTGAAGATCAGTCTTTTTTCCTCCCTGTGGGAGAATGCTTTCTGTAACAGATAAGACACACATCACACATCAACAAAGTGGTGTGCCTCCTATTTTATTCCCTTTGTCCTTGAATTAACTCTCACAGAGAGGCTGCAACTACTTTAAAGGCTAGCCACTACAGGACTGTGACTTCCCAAGGCTGCATGCTCTGAAATTGGAGGAACTATTAATTTGCTCGTGATCAGCCCAGCCTAAATGGGAACTTGATTACTTACTGAGTTCTTAAAATAACCTTCTATATTTGCATTCCCTTTGCCTGCAGAGATCATTTGGGCCCATATGCAGCACTGATTGGTTTTAAGTTTCCATTTTGTTTTTAAGAACAAGAGGTGTCACATGCCCCCAGACTACCTCTTTCCTCTCCCTTCTTTCATTAAACCAACTGACAATTGACATGTTTAACTTTGTTAATTTTTTAAAAAATATCATAAAGTTCACAGGAGGGTTATGTGTGGAAAGACTCTCCTTTCCTCAGAGAGCCACCTGCACCAAAGCCATGCCAAAAACTTCCTGTAAGGAAGACATAACTAGAAGGGGGAGAGGAATTTTTCAATGACCCCTTCTGCATTAAAAGCAGCTTCACAGCTCTGCTTGGCTCTGCCAGCTTGCTGAGCTGGACTCTGCAAGGTCATAGCTGTAATGGGCTTGAAACGACTTCCACAGGGCCATTTCTATAGAGCTGGATGCAGCTGTTATGTGGATGGAGAGCGGGGGGCACTCAGGAGTTACGTGGCCACTACCACATCACATAGTTGAAAGCATATGTGTGGCAGCAGACGTGGCTAATGGGATGGGACAGTTGGGCCCTCCTATTCAGCAAATCTCCCCCTGCTTGACTTCGTACACACCTTTTCTCTCCTGTGAGTGTGTGTAGCCATGATCCACTGAACTGAGGATATGAGCCTGGATTTCATCCCTGTTCCGAACATTGTCTGATGTGTGGTTGCATCCTACCATGAGGCATTTATGCTGTGTGCAGGTTTGCTCCAGAGACCGTCAGAGTCAATGGGAGACTTTCTAGCAATGTCTATGAGGTTTTAATCAGCCACAGGGTGAAAAGCAGAACTCGTGACCCAAAGGTTCTGCAGTGCCGTTGTCTCTGTTGGCAATGGCTATGTCAGCACAGAAAAACATACCTCGTTGCCTTACTCCAGTGGGTAACTCACTGCAGAACAGTGAAAGAGGAGGCCACAGCTTTGTGCAGGACATCTAAATGGTGCGTTTTGCGCTTTGGCTGGGTCTTAAAGCACAGCCATGCCTGGAGTTTAATGCTGGTTTCTAGACAGCTAAGCAAAGGACAAATCCTTCCTCTGAATGACCTCCTCAGACTGGCATTTGAATCACACTGTAAAAAAAAATGCCAGTTAAAATTTGCAGAGGAAAATGAAAATAAAAGTGTGATGTAATGTATGTGCTCACTGGGCTTACTTCTCCTTGAGTTTTCATCACAGCAGTTGGCAGCTCAGTGCAACACACAGCCTAGCAGGGCCTGGAGAGCTGCATGCTGCACGTACTATAGAAGCTAGCTTGGCGAAAGCAGTAGCACATGGAGACTATGATTTTCTTGGCTGCCCCTCCACTGTATTCAGCTCAACACCTGATTATGGTTGTTCTACCTTTAATGTGTTATTGTTTCACAATACTCCCTGTCACACCCTATTTTGGACCTCGATGTATAGGCTCTCTATGTAGCATCTGTGCTCCTCCAGCGGAGAGCACATGCTTAGTCTCCTCTGACTCACTCTCCAAGCCTCATTGCTTGTGAGCAGCAAATGAGGTGGAATCCCAGACTTCTTGGCCGGTTTAAAGGGGCGATGTCCTGCTAGGCAGCAGAATCCTAGCAACTTTGAGATGAAGCAACATGAAGCAAGATACACAGTGTGCTCTTAGCCGTGGCATGTGGTAACAGCTGATATCACCTTCCCCAGGATGGGATTTAGTCACCCACGCTGGGTACAGAGCACTTGGAGAAATCCACTGTAAACAACCACGGAGGCTCAAAGATAATGAGAACATGGAGCTTTAGTACTTGAATGAGGACATGTCCTTGTGTCTCCCATGGTAAAAAAGGGCAGGGCAGAGAGTCAGCTGGCCAGCTTCCCTCCAAGGTACAGGACTGTGGCAACTGGGGAGACCTGGAGGTGTTGAAGGCTCTGGTGGCAACTACACAGCCCTTGTTGCCAGAAGAAAAGGAGAGTACTGTGGTGACCAGGAACAGCATGGTGCTGAAAGCTCTGATTTTAGGAAGGCCAGGGTCACCACAGGACTTAAAGGTCCCAGCTGCTTCAAATTGCGTCAGGCTGGAATTTAGCAAACAAATATGACAGAACAAAACATGCACATTTGCAAAGTATTAAGTGGTATGTATCTTCAGTGCAGGACTTGGCTTTGCTTTTTCTTGCCATCACAGCTTTGTTTTACAGGGCTCTGAAGCATGGGTGTGGGTTGCTTTTGAGAGTCCAGCTTCCCTGGTGTTTGAAATGTTAAAAATCTTCCAGTCTGCAAGCAGCAGTCCCATTCCTCCAGTTCACGATGCATTCCTTTTTTCTTCATCGTTGTGTAGCTATACATCTGGCTAAGCAGAGGATATATTTCCACATCAAGACTACGCAAAAGCCTGTCATTACATGCCTGTGGAGATGACACAAGTGCATCGTTGCTATCCCAACACAGTGGCAGTGCAAACGCACAGGGACAGTACTGTGGACAGGGGGACTGCTCAAAGCACACAGAAAGGTATTTTCAGGGACATAGAAAGTTGAGATGTTTGAGATTCAGGCACCGTTGCATAAAAAAGAGCATGAGAAGAGCTAAAGACTGAGGCAAAAGATCCCGTTACTATTATTTCTAGTCATAGAGGAGCAAGGAGCTGGTTTGCCTTGCTCCTACAGAAGCATGCTCAGATCCAGAGCAGAGGAAGGGACTTTGAGGACCCCAAGCAAGAAGCAATGTGGGAGGTGCAGCAAAGGAGATTTCCCTTGCAGGGCTCTGGCCAGGGCCTGCTGAAGCTAATACAAGGTTGTTTGCCCTGGACTTTGGTGGGAGTTTCAGTCACTGAATTGTTAGAAACTAGTGAAGTCTGGTTCAGCCTCAAGTAGTTGCCTTTCAACTCACTGACGTTTTGTGGTGTTACCATCTCTTCTCCAGATCAGTTTCCAGGACTGCATTGCTGTTGCTGCTGAAAATGTTATTTTCCTCAAAACTAACAGCAGGGGTCAGAACGGATTTCTTAACATTCAGACCAAGATCCTCAGTTAACTTAAGAAAACCCACCCATTTAAAAAAATCCGAGTTAATCTCATCTTTTCATACGCGGAAAGATTTCAAACAAAACTAGTTATTATGGGTGTGAACCTGTTCCTTCATATTAGCTAGAGACAACATTGAGGCAATCTATTGTCTTTGATAGGTAGAAACTAAGTCAAAACCACCCAAAACCTATTCTCCCTCCATCTGGAAGAACCTGTATGAGAAATCGGTTTAGACGTCTGAACGGTGCATCCTCAGCAATTTCTTTTTTCCGATGGGAGAACAATCCCAATTCAGATTGGAAATTCCTTATGCGAAGAGGAAGGAACTTTACAGGCTTGTTTTGAAACCCACAGCTTCTCTGTATTTCCCACTGCAGCTTGTAACCAGTTTACAACTGGAAAGGCTGAGAGCTAAAACCCAGGTAATTCAACAAGCAATTAAAAACAACTCCATGTGCTAAACGACTTGCAAAAGCGGGTTACTGTAGCTCCACTGAGTAGTGCATGTAGATTTTCATGCCCAGGGGGACATCACTGAGGTAATTGCCTTTCCATTTAGAATAAATATGTTTTATTCTTTGCTGCTTAACTCGGTGTTTTTAAAAGAACTATCGCCATTAGCGTGAGAAAAGAGACGCTGCTCTCCAGGCAAAAAAGCCTGAAAGTACTTGTTAAACGGGAATAGAACATCTGCCACTACATTAACTGTTTTGCAGCTGACTTTTTTTTTTTTTTTTTCCCAGTCTAAGCAGAGTTCACCTGCATAATTTCAGGACTCTGTGCACAATTCAGCATCTGCCAGTATTAGACTAAATATCTTATTTTTCATTCACCTAGCTCTGTTAAGCTCCTCTTCACAATTTTCCACCTAAATCATCATTCACAATCATGACTAACACTAAGTCATTTTTGTTGCCTGCATATGTTGCCATTTTACAGTTTGTGGGGAGTTTTTAGTCATTCATAATATTGGTTTGATTTGAATTAAATCTTTGTGAATGTGCATGTTTAAGTAACCTCCTTCACATCCAATTATTGAAGGAACAAATTGAAAGAAATACCTATATGTTACCAGGCATTCCCTTCCAAAATGAAAACATATATACAAAGGGATGATGGGGTGCAGGGAGGAAAAAAGAAAGGTGAAGTCTTGGATATCTCTAAAAGGGGAATAGCAGAAAGATGGAAAGCATTCAAAGAGAAGGCAGTGAAAAAAACACCAGATGCAGCTTGACTTAGCAGTGGGAATATACCAGCTAGAAAATCCTCTGGGGATATTTTTGATCTGAGAGTTGGCTGAAAGGAGCCTGAAAACTGTAAGCAAAGAAGTTGGCTTCTGCTGTAGGATTTCTATTGGGTTCAGTGCAAAGGGGTTTTGTCCATCTTTTGTAAACAGGTTTTTGTCACAGATGCTCAATTCCACCATCAGTTTCTCCGCCTAATAGAAACAGCCAAAGGGGCCCTGATTGCAGCTGATGGCTTGGATCAGAAGGGCTAACGATATACTGAGCAAATTCTCATCTTGCTGTGGGAAATTTCATGGGCTCACTGAGGACAGGGCTGGAAAGGACCTCAAGAGGTCAATCTCACAGCTTAAATGCAAGATCAGTTGTACTTAACCCCTCCTGACAGATGTTACTTCAGCTTGCTCTCAAAAACTTTCCCTGCTGGAGCTTCCCCAGCTTCCCAAAGGCAAGCTGGTCCAGAGCTTTGTCCAAAGCTCATTAGAAAGCTTTCCTCACAACTAACCTAAATCTTCCCTTGAGGCCATTAATTCTTCCTCTGTGCCCTTAGCCCATGAAAGAGCAGTTTATTCTTTCCTCTGTGCAGCTACCTTTTACGTATTTGGAGTTCCCTGACATCTTTCCCTTCATTTTTCTTTTCTTTAGCCTAAACATTTTCATTTCCTTCAACATTTCCTCACAGGTCTTGTTTCTTAGAAGAAATTTCAGCTCTCCTCTGAAATATTCTCCACCTCACACCCTGCTTGAAAAATTGTCCCTAAAACTAGAGAGACCAGACCAACCAACATCTTCACAACTAGACTTAACAGAGTGAAAGGGTTTTTTTTGTTCATCTTACGCATGGCATTCCTGTCTGTACTGATACCGAAAAGCCAGTCGAAGAAATTGTCTAAGACTTGTTTTGGAGTTTTAGAAAGCAGGCATTCTTTATTGCAGCGCTGGATGCACAGGGGATAGTTCCACCTAGCGTGCATACCACAGCTTTAGCACAAACAGGTTATATAGAATAACTAATTGCATATTCATCAGATTAGTATACATATACATAAAAATGATTATAACTGATTATCATAGTACTGCCGACATCTGATCATGCGCAATGAAGGATCCATTTGAGTTGAAGGGCTGCTTTTACGACCACCGACCCATTTGAAGTTCTTGTTGGCTGTCCTTGAAGTCTTTATTCTTGTCCTTTGATCTTGAAGCTTAACACAGCTTCAATCACATGTGGTCAGTTTCAACATTGTTCTCATCTAGCGTACAGGAACATCTAGTCATAAGAGCAAAGAACTGCAAAACTTATGAGTAACTAGCTCTACTAGTTAATTGCTTGCCTATACTTTTGTCTATTGTTTCAATCATAGTGTTAGTATAAGATTTCTAATAATTATTTACCAAATCTCACTTTTACAGTCACCTAGCAGCAAGCCAGTTTCCACAGCTGGTACAAAACATTAAAACCATCAAAATATTTAGACATACCGTAAAGGATGTATGGAAATATGCTATCAGTACCTCTCACCATTGGGTGCTTTCTTCTCATCAGTTTGTCACTACTGATCCAAGTTCATCCTGTAATCATTAAACCACCCAACCTTTTTCTGCAAAACCGCTCCGCAACCGGTTGTTCTGTCCCATGTTTGTGTGGATGGTCCCTATGGACACACAGAGCAATATGTTTGTCCCTACTGGATTGCAAGTAACACTTTTCCGGACTGGGTCCCCAGCCAGACAAGATTAAACTAAATTCCGTGCCAGCCCTTGAGATGGCTTACAGTCCTATACAGCTTCATAGTATCTGCGTAATTGTTAGGTGTCTTATCTATCTCATCCGCCATTAATGAAATTAGTGAATAGCATTGGCTCCAGGAGAGATCCCCAGGGAACCCAGCTCAGTACAGTCTCCCAGGTTGATAGTGAATGACTGAGAAATATTGTCTCTTTATCTTCCCCTTCCTTCCTCTTTTTTAGAGCTGTGGGCAGATGACAAGGCCACTGTCTGAGCCCTGGCCTGAAGTTAAGCTAACTGAACAGGACATGGGAAACTGCTGGACAGGACATGAGAAATTGCCAGACCTGAGAGATAACAATGTGAGAAGCTGACAAAAGTTACAGATAGTAAGGGGTGGCTGGATTTTGCAGGTGGTTAAGGTGTTAAGTGAGCAGTGGCCAGAAGTCACAGATAACTGGAGGGAAGCACTGGGGAATCTTTTGGAGAGTAAAATCTTGCAAGGCCAACAGAACATAGGTTACCATATCCAGGAACACCATATAAAGACAATATTACCTAAGTACCAGTATCAGAAATATCAACTTTGGTACAGATGTAGCAAAACTGGGCCAAATGAAGAAAAAGTAGTTACGGGTGGGTTGCTTATTTGGAAGAAGCCTGGGGTGGGGAGGGGAAGGGAGAACCAAAGCACAGCAAAAAGAAGGATTAGTAGATGGGGAAAGGGAGAATAAGATACATGAATCACACAATCAGGATTGCATGCCAAGCAGTCCAGAGCTTGATTAGAGCTCATGCAGGGCAATGCACCAGACCTGTTGCCCTGATCATACCATACAAGCCCAGCCTGCCTCTGTCGTCAGGACAACTAGGAGGAGGAGGGCTGCTTTCCCTGGCAAATCTGGGGAATATCCAAAGACAGATCAAGCATCCTGGTGTCACCAGGTCCATGCCTGTGCCAAGTTTGATGGCATCATCATCCTTCCAACAACTTTTTAACACTCCTGCAGAGCTTTTATTTTAAAAATTGATCAGCTATTTGGGCCTGTTTACAGCATGACTCTACAAATAGCTGTGTCAATGAAGTAAGGGCATAGTGTGCTGATGCTCAGGAGTAGAAATAAGAGGCCAGGAAAGGCACCTATTTAAGGCAGTATTGTCACTAAAACCTCCATTCCATCAAACC
This sequence comes from Buteo buteo, assembly GCF_964188355.1. Taxonomy (NCBI): domain Eukaryota; kingdom Metazoa; phylum Chordata; class Aves; order Accipitriformes; family Accipitridae; genus Buteo; species Buteo buteo. Next base: position 17,260,242 of record NC_134178.1, read on the forward strand.
TTGGCCCAAGAATAAAAGAAAATGATTTTACACTATAGCCTTCTCCTAGCCAAGATTCAGACCCTTCTGAGTGAAAAGTTATGTGTTCCTGCCTTTCATTTCCTCTCTTGCCTTTTATTCAGACATTTATTTATCATCCAAAACCAGAAACCTGGGGATTAACTTATTCCTTACAGTGTGCTTTTCTTCTTCCAGATCTTCTATATGACTAGGAGAGAATATTTGTCAGCTATTAGTTTATCCCCATTCTATTTATATTTGCATTCTTTCTTTCTGTGATAGCTACTTCACTTCACCCTCTGACATTTTATTAGTCCAAAATGGGAAACTCAGGCCCCACTGACGTCAAAAGGAATTTAGCTATTGATTTCACTGAAAATGCAATTTCAAACAGTGACCCGACAGACTGCAAAAATCTATGCCCAGGGTCTCTGCATGCAGGGGGCTGTCACCCTCATCACACATCACTTTCATTTTCCTCTTATCCATCTCTAGATCCAGCTCAGAAATACTCATAAGAATCAGTAACAGACTGGAAAGATGTGAGCCTTGATATTAACTATCTGCTTATACTGTTTCTCTGATGTTGGCTTCAGTTTCCCATAACTGGGGGTCATGCTTTGCTGCCAAGTCACTGAGCAACTTCCTCTGTTTAAATAGAATATATAAGCCTTACTCTTTTCTAGAGTTCATGACTCTTTTGTAAAGTGTTTTATGATACAGTTGTTATAGAATCCACCATCACAGTAACAGCTACAGACAAGGCTTCACTGTGGGCCTGGCTTCAAGCCCATTTAATTGAATGGAAGTTTTTCCATTGCTATCAGTGGATACATACATCAAACTGCACCACACATCCCACCGTAATAACAATGCTGCAGTGTTTTGAGAGACATGTCTAGTCACTGTTTTTCTAGGGAAAAATCAGAGATCATGAAACTAACCCTGTGCAGAGGATCCACAAAAGGCTTGTGCACCTCTGAGGCCCTTAAAATACATTTTGAATGTGTTTTCATAGAGGCTTTGCACTGGTACTCAGCACAGGAACCGTGTTTAATCATCACACATGAATTCACACAAAAGGCCCAAACTTCTTTTCTTTCCCTCTCATCCATCATTTTCAGAGACTCTGTTCGTGTCAGATTTAATATTGACTGTTCAGTATTGAAAGGTGGAGCAACATGTGGAGTGTGATACATCCTTTTACCACGGTGTTAGCTTAGGTCAGCTCATTAAGTCATGGCCTTGTGGTAGTAGAGTAAAGCTGGGAAATGGACTCCAAAGGCCTCAAGACTGCAGGCACTTCTGCACTTCGGGGTAAGCACGGGGACATGTGCCCAGCATGTCTGTATCCTAAGTATGACACAGCTTTAGCAGTTGCCTTTCTGCAGAGAAAACATTTCACTGTACTTCATGACGGAAGAAATACTGTATTTTTGCATGGCGTTGGTCTGCATATGTGCATCGTTTCCTTTGAGATTATGTTGGGTGGCATTTAACTCAGCAAGTGAAGCACCTACTGTGTAAAGGAGCATTTGGGAGATGGTACTATTGGAGGCAATTAAAGAAAAGGCTAAATCAGCACATTGTATCATATTTAATGGTGTCACATTAAAATCACAGTACCTTGTGAGGGATGTTGGAATTCAGAGCTGCTTTTTGATGTCATATTTTTAAGTCTCACAGAATACATTTATTATTAGAGGAAGGCATAATCTTGGTCTTAGATACTTGAGATGACTTAGCTGTTAAGTGACTGGATGATTCAATAGTGTTCTTGTCCATGGAGTTTAAGCTGAACACCTAGAGGCACTCAGACGAATCTTGTACTGCACTGTAGAGATTGCATTTTACAGAAACAACCTTAGTACATCCTCATACGAGCAGAGCTATTTTTCCCATTCCTTTCAGTTCAGATTCATCCTTTGCAGCCTGACTCCAAGAAGTGACCAATGCCAGATGCTGCAGAAAAAGGACTGGACAATTTTAGAGCATGCTGGACAAGAGGAATGCTTTTTCCCAGTATTAGTTTGAAGCACCAGTTGGCCTAACTTCTAAAGTATGTGGGGGAAGAAAAGGGGAGAGGCTGCACTTTCATAAATTACCCTTAATGTAGATCTGAAATGGCAATTTTTGTTTCCCATATGAATGCAGCGTTATTTTCTCTCCTATTAAAAATGATCGTGAAAAAATCATTGTGAACCAAAGGTTTTAGGTCATTAAAAGGACAGAAAAATCTCTCTGGTGACCGTTAGGGGAAACTGGACTGCAGCTAATGCTGAATGATCAGTGCCCAGTTACCCTGGTCATCTGCTTTCCTAAAGCTTCCCTGAGTGCTCCTCATATGGGAGTATCTGGCTTTTCAGTGGTAAATGTTATTGCCTGGGCCTGAGGGAGTTTAGCAGATTAATTCAATTGCTTTATTTTATTGCTATGTTTCTGTTCTTAAAGCAAAACAGCCTGTATTTCAAAATCCCTTTGTAACGGATAAAAAATTAAAGAGAGTCCCTCGAAGTCTGTATTAACATGCCAATTCAATTACGATGTAATTAGCCAGAACTGTTACTTGTTGAAATCCTGTCAACAAAAATAACTTGCCCTTCCCCTTCATATTACTCCAGCGGCTCCATCTTCTTGACAAGGATTTTGAAAGAGAGACCACCTTCCCCCCACCCCTTTCAGACTGAAGGCAGGGAATGAAACACAGATGTGTTAACCTTTATAAACCAAGGAATGGTGGAAAATAGTGGGAAAAAGGACAAAGATGTCCTGACCAACCCATGGTTGCTCTTCCAGGGCAGGATGGGACCCTTGGGTGGGCTGGACCCTGCTTTCCCTGTTGTAATGCTTCAGGCTGCTGCCGCCTTCCCTGATTTACGCAAGCCTGGACAGAAGGAGGCCCACTCCTGGCAAGCTTTATCTGCAATTCATTTAGAAAAGAGGCAGGTCCTCTCCTCTGACCTAATTGAAAACAGGCGGCCTCCTCCTAATTGTGCGCTCTAACTGGTTCATGTGCATTAACGGAGGAAATTGGAGAGGAACGGGGTTCTGAGTTGTCATTAATTTCCTGCACTCGAAGGTCCATGCATTGGGAATGCCAGCTGTTTATCTATATATATCATTTGCATTGTTCTGCTCCTCTATGTGGAAACTTGACCTCAGGTAAAATACAAGCATTGGGAAATTTTTTCTGCTCTAATTCTAGGCATGTATGTAGAAAGATACTGTTTTTCCAAAAGGCACCTCATCACCTGTTTCGGTTTTGTTGATTTTTTTTAAATATAAAACCCTTGTAATGCCAAAAGATGACTGCAGAGTTAATATCGCTCAAAATTTTGGTCCTTTTCCTCAAAAGACTTTTTCCATGTTCGGTTCTGTCCACCTGCAAGGAACACTGCAAGAAAGTGGTCTGTTTCGGTTAAAATATTGCAAAGCTGAAGCAGAAAGTGGCTGCTTGAGGGCACTACTTTCCTCTGGGTAGGGTGGCCAGGGACACCTGGAGAACCAGCAAAGCAGCGTGGGAAAGCCCTGCGGACATGGCCAGTCTCTGCTGCAGCAGGGTCTTGGGATCTCGGGGGGAGCAGAACGTCTTGCAGAGCCTGGAGAGCATCCGGCAAGTTATGAAAATCAGACGTTGGGAGCAGGAGAGGGCCTTGCCCCAGCAGCCACCACCCCTCATCTGGGGAAGGCGTCAGGCACCAGTAGCTGCCCAAACCTGGGGGTGAAGGAGGGAGCTCTCGGCATCTCGCCACATCCCAGAAGGCAAACATTTCAGTGGTGCTTCTGCCTTTGTATCTGTTGGTGGGGCCATGCCACCCACTTCTGCCCACTGCCAAGGGCCTCTCAGGCAGGGGCTGTGCCGGCCCCATGGCAGCTGTCTCAGAAGAAGACTCCCTGATGTTTCTGTTGGCGGTCCACTTGGAAACCCCTTTAAGGAGATGAAGGCTTTATTGTCCTTGCAATGCGAAAATAGTGTCACAACTTCTCTGCTTTTTTCTTGTTCTCTTTTTACAAAAAATTTTGCTATACTGTTATTCCTCTTCTTGTTCGTTCAAACTTGGGACATTTGTACCCACTTGGATATGTATGTAAAATGCTGCTCTTCTTAATTTGTCCTATAGCTCCTTTAAAACTAACCCTCTCTCAACTTAAGCCTGTAAGGGGCCTTAAAAGTTGCTTTGTTTGAACTTGAACTCCACAGCATTGGATAACTGGCTCCATTCAGCCCAAAGCCTTCAGAAATTTCAGGACCGAGACAGTCCTGGTACAGCCAGTCTGGATACGCTCGGGGTGCAGCCCAGCCCCAGCAGCTCCTCTGCACAGCCCCGCATCACAGAGTCCAGTGTATGGGGTCCATACGGGGTCTGCACGTGTCCCTCCCAGCAACCTGCAGGCCCCCCTGCCACATTTCCTGGTTTTCCACTGCACCAGAGCTGGGTGCAGCATATGGAGCTAAGCTGTGTTTGCTTATATACCTATGCAATAAAAACTGTGATTTGGCACCCAGCTGTGCCTTTATGATTTCCTCACGCTCCTAATGAGAAAGGCTTCCTTAACAGTGTGCTATTAATTGTTATCAAGGCTGAACGAAAAATAAATTCACAGCTTGTAGATAGGCTTTACATGCACCTGATTTAAAGAGATGGCAACGTGTCTGGTACTTCAGAGTTAATCTCACAGCTGGATAAAGATACACAGCTTTACCAAATTCCTCCTAGTCACTGCTAGTGCAGAAAAGAAGGAGAGGTTGGACTGGCAAGGAAAGTTTTCTGCCATAACTCTAGCCTGAACTTGTATATGCTTATTTCTATAAGTGAATATCCAGCAGAAAAGTTGATTTTTTCCAAAGTTATTTTAAAATAACTTTGGTCCAGACCTCTTCTATCTACAACTTAAAACCTTCAACAAATAGCCAGACAGGATGAGGATGAGAAATCCTCTCTTCAGTCAGCGGGTTCAGGAGGTTTACATCCTACAAAATCATATGTGCTCTGAATAGAGAGCTACATTAAAGTAATACAAAAACAGCAATAAAACTTCTAGACAGTATTTTAAGTTTGTGTTGTATTTTCAATGTTTCCATGTCTATACAGGTCTCAGTCCTGGGAACTCTCATTCAGTCAAATAACTTCCAGTTATTTGAAAGTCACCATAGGATTTGGAATCTTGATTGTATATATCTGGTCATATATTGAATGGATGTGCTTAAGCAGAAATAGAAACTACTTTTAATTGCAATCAGGTGACTGTACATACCAAAGTCACTGCAATATGCTAAGGAGTGTGCTAATGTCCCCCAGCACATGCTGATGCAGTGACACCAAGATGAACTCTATCCCTGCCGAAACCAGGACACAAAGACAGAGAGAGATTTTTTAGAGTGGGAGGTAAAACACAGAAGATGAAATTCAGAACTTCACTGAAGGCAGCAGAAATTTGAAATCCAGCCTCTTGCCCAGTCTCACCCTGCCCCACCATGTAGCAGCTGGGCCCTGGGAACTGTGGCCCCTCTGAAGCTTTCTCCTGGCTCTCTGCTGTAAGTGGTGTGCGCGGGGGCTCCCAGCTACATGGAAGTTCTGCTATAGCGATGGAGGATGTCTCACAGCTTCTCTCACAGCCTTTGCTGTAGTGTCTCTTCTAGGATTTTATTCACCGAACAGAAGCAGTTTTGGAATGCACGTACCAAGGTAGTCTTTTGGAAAATTGCTGCTTATCAGGTGGCATTTCTGGAAGCCAGCAAACCTGGGGGCCTCCTTTCAAGGTTGGCATGGACCACCAAAACAGATGATGCTTTAATTATTACCTGTGCTCTTTCCAGGTGCGCTAATGCATGTGAAAAAGGGAACCTGACTTCACTGTTATGGTTAACTGCAGAGTTATTGATTGGAATTTTAAAGCTATTTGTCAGGCGGAGGTTTGGGGAACCAAAAGGGGCAAGAGATTTAAAGCAAGTCTGCTGGGTGCTGGCCAATCATGTAGATCAAGAATTGAAAGAAGTGGGTGGTCTTGGAAAAGAGCCAGTTGAAATAGGGCCAGAAGATGTGTCATCCTTGACTCCAGCACATTCATATTTTGGCTTTCTAGCAAGAGTTATTTCTTCTCTTCATTCTGCAGTTCAGCACAAACACCTCTCTCATTTTCTAAAATCTGTGGGATGACGTGTTCCACCTGCCAGGTGCAACACAGTTGACCAGAAAAATCACAGCAAATTACTAGAAAGCATAGGCCAAGAGCAGGCCCAGGAGAAAGTGTCACATCTGCTGAGTTGTCCACCTAGGAGAAAACTTGGCATTAGACTCTCAGAAAGGTGTGTAAAAGAATCTCAAAAATTACCAAATAAAGCAGCTTGACATCAGTGGGACCTGCCCACACATTGAGCTTTGAAACCTACCTTAAAATGTTTGTGGGACTGGTGTAAGGTGGGTGTGAGGTTTTGGTTTCATTCCCTTAGCTGCCACCAAAGTTTTAAGCAGAGCAGCTTGACATTTTCCTAGCAGTAGGAGGGATTTTTTTAATTTAAAATTTTTATTTATTCTGCTTGTTTTCACATGGGTTGGGTAAGTGCATATAGGTTTGTAGCAGTTTTGAACTATTGCCAAAATCTGATTCCAGCTAAGTTGAGCTGTGCCCTGCATCACCATGTTGGTGCTGCAAGGCCTTTCCCAGGTCACGGAGTCTCAGGTGTGCCTCCCACTACTCAATTTTGCCCTGAGTTACAAACACATTTTAAAGATTTTAAATTAGGGAGCCAGGCTAGGCAACACTGTGGTCCTCATAAGCATGGTCACTTGCTCTGCCTTGCCTGACTTCACTTGCAAATCAGTTTCCCACCTCTGGGCCTACAATTAACTAACCAAAGGGGCAAGCATTTGGCTCTAACCTTGCCTTTATTCCATAAATGGTTTCATTCTTCACATATGTCCCCTTGAAAGCCTCAGTGTTTCATTTATGTTTGAGCATGGTGGAAATCTTTATTTGTTCCCATAATTGATGCCACTCCGGTTTCTTGTTACTTTACTACTGTCATATGATGAGGATTTCAGGGTAGACACATAGGTGAAATGTAGTGGTGATTTGGATTCCATATTATCCTTTGCAGGAAAATGTTGCATAGCATGTTAAAAGTTATCTTTATGTTTTTCAGAGGGGTGCAGCTACAGCTGTACCAGCTACAAATAGGCAGAGCTGTCAAAGGCAGTGGATTTGTGATTAAAGTGTAAATACAATTGAAAGGGAAAAATGTTCTTTTTTCCTTTTTAGTTCTTCAAATTCACCATTAAATGACAAGACTAGATACAGAGCATTTCAGAAGAGCTTACTGGATGCTGCTTAGGGCTAAGAAAATAAAAGTGATTTTTCAGTACATCAGCCAAACAAAGCAAATCAGCTCAAAATCCCTCTGGAGTGAACTAAGTTACGAAAGATTTCACATTCATTTCTTCTGGGAGGAAAAAAATCAAAACCAAAAGAAGGCATTCTTTTCTGCACAAAATAACCCCTTCAACCTGAACAAAATGCTGATTTCTGGACTTATGGAAGAAAAGCAAACAAAAACGAAAGCTAGGGCATTAAAAACTGCAGGAAGAAATGTCCCCTTTTCCTAATCATTTCAGGGCTGAAAAGACTCACTGGGATGTGGGTAAATTTTCCTTCCTCTGCTTGAGGAGTGTTGACTCCCATTGCCCAACCTCCAGGCAGTTTTATGAATGTCTTCCCCAAATAAATATATTTCCAGCCCAGAGAGTTCTAAAGCCACTGATGATTCCAGAAAGACCAAGGTCACATTTTTCAATTAATATACTATTTGCCAATATATATACATGGCTCTGCCCTGATCTAGCACAGAGTCTTATAAATATCACTCATCAAATGTGTTAAATGTCTATTTTTAAGTTGCTTTAAACAGTGAAAGCAAGTCCAACCAAACTGGTGTCTGTGAAGTTGGGTTTAAAAAGTCTTTCTTTAACCACTGAGGGCTTTCAGTGGGACTGGAGTGGCCAGGTACAGGTAGAGACCTGGCCACCTCAGGAGCTCATCTGAAAGGGACCAAAGGAAGTCAAATGTCCTAAGGCCACAGAGTGTGCAGGCTTCCTCACTGCAGCGCGCTGGGAAAGTGAAAAAGCTTTCCCATTTTCTTTTTTTTGCTTGAGGTTTTCATTACACTTGTATAGATTGGAGAGTGAGAAGGAAGGCATTTGGTTGTCACTCTGCTTTGAACACCAAAATGTCTCCCTGTGGCACTGATTTTCAGACAAAACCATCCTGGAATCACTGCTGACGGGGTGGAGCAGTCGCTGCCCAAGCCTGAACCCAGCAAGCTGGTGCATCCAGCCACGTGGGGCTGCGGCTGGGCAGCACCCCAGGCACTGGGATAAAACCAAACACACCCTGCAACAACAGCAGGGGATGACCTACCCAGAGAGGATCATTCTTCTTGGCTGCGCTGGCTGGCAAGTTGACCAAGGCAGTGAATCCTAAGTGTTTTGCAATCTTTTTAAAAATCCTTTCCAGCATAACAGTGGCTATTTTCCATGTCTGACCATTTTTATACTCATAGTGAATCTTTCACCTCAGTCATACTTGTGGCATTGTGTACATTAATGGAGAAGCTAGCTTTAAAGCTGTGGGATCCTTGTCCAACGGTCTCTTGTTCTTCCATGACTGAGAGCAACACTGTCAGGTAGGTGTGTCTTCCTCCAGTGTCCTATGGCCTCATTTCATGTACGGCACCGCATGTCAGATGGAAGCAATAAGGGACTGAAGCCAGGCTCTGCCCTCAGTGAGAACAGAACCAAGCACATGTGGAGGAACATAGGTTGGATGGGAGAAGTCTTCAATCTCCACGTTCATCTGCCTTGGAGGACCTTTGTCTGCCACCTTGGAAGAGCAAGGCGGAGCCATGGCTATGTCTGCAAAGCAAGATATTCAGCCCCTGGTGGCGCCCAGCAAATGCCAGCCAAAGAAAGGACCCAACATTTATGGGCTCCTAGATGCAAAACATAGACATAAACAGAATCTCCTTTAGCAGAAGAGAAAGCAAAGACCAGTCTGTGTGAAAAGATAGTTTTAGCTATCAGCAGCTATATTGGTCTTTAGATGTTGCTGAGGTATTTATAGAGCTTCTGGAAAGGGATTTGAAAATATGCTATAATTAAGCATTTGAACTGGAATAATGTTATGATAAATGATCATATGGAGGTCCCAAACACCTTAAATAGTCACTCTGTGCTCCTAAAGCAGAATGTTACTGGCTCTGATCTTGATTTAATGTCCTCAAAAGGGGCTTTAAAAACAAACATGGGACAGAGAAGTCAAGCATCAAGTTTTTATTTCAGAATTCAAAAGCCTAATGAGGTAAGGAAGCTACCAAGAGAACTATAAAAAGGAAGGCAAAATGTTGAACAGTCAACAAACTTAAATAGGAGATGGTTGCAGATGTGCATGATATACAACACAGGGCAACTGCTAAACATTTTATTTAAATGTTAATCAAATCCTTTCAAAATAGAAGCAAGAAAAAAGGGATAATTCCTTTTCCTGTACTTCATCAGTTTGCAGTGGGAAAGCCCATCAGCTGTAAAGAGGCTGATGGCTGCAGGGTGCTTGCCTTCTGTTCTGGTAATAAGGTTTTGATGAGGAGTGTGCTTTTTGCCAAAATAATTGTATTACTATGGTCCCTAACACAGATGTAGCTGAACTGGCATAAAGGTATCTTTTACCACCAATACATTAGTCCTTAATGATGATTATAGGGTAGCCGTAAAATACATTTTCATCAATATAACTTCGGTCATACTAAGGAGATCATGCCAGCGTCCAGCCATCTCAGACCTTAGCTAAACTGAGAGGGCTTTACTACCACATAGAAACCTTGCAAAAAGCAGCAAAGATCACTCTGTGAAAACACAGGATAAGAACAATTTTATGGAAGTTTCTCCCAACTGCATTTGGGTCAGGTGGCAAAATAGCTGAAATTTCTGGCACATGTCATGCCCTTGAAAATTTAAAAATGCAGAAAGCAAAGGCAGCCACACTTTTTCAGGACAGATGATACACCAGTGGTAACCTGGTGCATCTTAAAACAGCTTCAACCTTACGTAGATTCTCACGTGCATGGTAGAAGCAATTTCTGCATTACATGGCTCTACAAAACAGCAATGTTCGCGAAAATACGCCAGTCAGAAGTATGCTAGAGTTACCACTTAAGCCTTGGCCATTTAGGAAATCCTTTCTATCATAGACATGTGTTAACTTTCAGAATGACTTGGTGAATTTTGGAAGAGCGAAGAATCCAAAATGCAACTGGCAATGGACAGTTAAATCTTTAACATTTTGTCACATCCTTACTTGTCGTGGCTGCTCGTCAATGCTGAAGGAACTAGAACAATTTACATCTCCTAAGAGACTTCATAGATGTTCCTTCTTTACTGTACAACTATAAATAACACAATCTTTTGACTTAAACTATTTTTAGAGGTAGGATAGCTGGTAGGGCTTTTGGAGTCAAATGCAATAGTGACAATGAATGCCATGGTGAGAATGCCAGTGAATTTTCCATGGACAGCCTTTTCTCTCATCTTGTCTGCTGGCTTTTCTGAAAAATTCAAGACACTATTTTTTGAAGTGTCTTGTCTAGTTACGGTTTTCCTCTCTTCATAGTGAAGGCTGGAGCTCAGGCGGGTTTCTCTGTCCTCCAAAGAGCCACTCAGAAAGAGCAAACAAATTGGGGAATCCAAACAATTCCAATAGCAATTTATGAGCAATCTGTCTTCCCTCAATACACATGCCAAAAAAATACCCTGACATCATCCTCATTCACCACACAAAATCTATAGCAAGTGCAAACACCCTTTTCCTTCCTTTCAGTTCAGCTTTAATTATGCAGAAACTAGCCCTAACTCGCCATAGGAGAGATGGTCTGTGTATATTTTCCTCTTCCTGTTCTTCTATAAATAAGCTGGGTTTTGCATCATTGTCTATTAAAACAACACTGTTTTCCTCAACGTCTATGACAGACAAACTGGACGGGATGTAGGATGTGATCATGGGGCGAGTCTGTGGTACTGTTATTTACAGTAAGTCTCTAACTCTATAAGCAAAGTTTTGTTGACTTCAGTGAGCTGAATCCTGGGATGAAGTCTTGGGCTGAGCAAATGAGGATATCAAAGTGTGGATCCTAAGAAGACCTATACCTTAAGACTATTAACAATGCTGTAAGAGTATTAAATCTGAGTTCTCCTGACTTCTGTGTATCGAGTCAATCTTTGGTTTAGCATTACATTCATGGCATTTTTATGCTGTCATTCAGATGCATAAACCAAACATGCCAACATGCACATGCAAATGCTAAGAGTATTTTAAGTTCCTCTAAGATTTTGGAAGCATAGAGGATAAAGCTAAATGGAACAATTATTTTAGCATAGTATTATATTCAGTAATGTCCTGAATAATTCCAGATGTGTCGTGTCTCAAAGAAGTGAAATCAATCAGTCAAAGCAATTGCTCCAGTGAAATTACGAACGTGTGTGTGGAAATAATAAGACATGAGGACCTTTGACCACTTCTGTGATTTTTTAAGAGCTGCTGGAGGTTCTTTGTTTTGGGTGGGTTGTTCAGTTAGCATCCTGGCTTTGCTTTAACAGCGAGGAGACTTTCATATATGAATTAACATGTCTTTTTGCAAGAAGCTGACATGGCATATTTTCATTTCCCCTTAATATGTCTGTGTATATATATGTACATGTATGTGTGTACATATATATCTGTATCAAATAAATATATATATGTCAAAATGAATTTCACTGTAAAATGCCTTCTTATACAGAGTTGTGACGAGGTTTCAGAGCCTGGCAGGGTCTTAATCCAATCTTCAGCACAGCAATGACAGGATATGACCTGAGCTGTGGCTCGAAGGAGCTCTGCAGTTCTTCCCCCGGTACAGAGGGACAAAATTAATGATCTGTGTTTCCTAATGGAATCAGTTAAAAGAGAGTTATGTCCAGCTGAGGCCCCCACCTCACCTCGGCTCTCTGACGGATGGAAAAGCTGTGAGCTTGGAAATGGTTTTGATGTAGCTGCTGCTTTGCTGTTTCTTCTCTTTTCTTTCCCCAAAGCAAAACAGGGTCCAGGTCCATTGGAGGGCTACTCTTCCCTCCACCCCTGAAAGCTGCTGCGCAAGTGATAATTCACCCCAGACCACCTGTGTGTTGTCTCTGTGCAGCACCCATCCTCAGGGCACATGAATGCCTCCCTCCCTCCTCTTCCCTTGCATCCCTCCACATGATGGGGTCTTTATCCCGCTCCTTGATCTCTGCAAGGGACACCAACCCACTCAACGATGCAGCCAAACACCAGCGATCGCTCAGCACTGCATCACCCCTTGCTCTTGTGCCCTGGTGCTTCATTGAGCGCCTCCCCCCATGAAGAAGCTTACAGCCCCCAGACGCTTGCTTTTTGGAGTTTGAAGTGTCTTTTTTGTGGAGCTGGGCTCACACCCTCAGCCTGAACAGGACAGTGTCTGAGGAGAGCTCGAGTCCAGGTTCAACATGTATGTCTAGCTCTTGTTTATGTACAGTAAAGGCAAGAGCATGATTGCATCTGTGGATACAAATGCATTCAGACTCCAGGGAAATTCAGGGTTCAGACTTGCTGCTGGCCCCTTTTTCCTACTGTGAGGTGAAGGGAAAACCACACGCCCCATGGAGCAGCTCTGGGTCTGGATCTTGCAGCTGGCCGTATTTATAACACGCTTAGGAGTAACCAAATCCCATTCTGTGACTAAGATGATCGTGACGATAACAGGAACATGCTCCACTTTTCCTGAGCAGTCAAGTTCATAGCTCTGTGTGTCATGCAGCAATACAGTTTATGGGCTGTACATTTGTTATCTTTGAGGGTAAGACTTCATAAATAATTTTAATAATTTAAATCAACAGAATCACGAGTTTTCCTTTCTGGAGTGAGTAGCTACTCCTTCAGATGGCAATAAACACCCTCTGCACAGTAGACCTTAGTAATTAGACAAAGGAGACCCTCAGAGCGTGTCACCAGTGTTGGGAAACTCCTCTCGGGTTTAACCACCAAGTTCTCAGTTTTATGGACAACCCTAATGTCAGGCATTAAAAATTAGCTGGTGAGTGAAAGCTTTAACCAAGACTGGCTATGAGCATAATATGAAAAATAATATTAATCAGGACCATGTCCAGCTTCCTGCTGCTCTTGGTGGCTTCCCAGCCGGCCTGTTTAGTGTCCTTCCCTGCAGTGGGCATGGAGCAACTGGAGGACAGTGAGCTGGCCACTGAAGTCAGCTCGAGCTTTCCTCTGGCCTTCGGTAGAGAAAGGCACTTGGGAATTCACCTGGATTTCTCTATAAAAAATCACAGAGCTACAGAAAGGACCTTGGTATAAAATGTTGAAGTGCTTTTGGTAAACAAGGAAGCATAATGCCACATTGCAAATTCACCAGGTTTGCTCTGTGCACTTCTAGGGCTCTCTGAGGATGACGGCAACATGATCTTTTCGAAGTCAGGCAATAGCCGTGGGCAAATCTGAACTACCAGCTTGCTGTAGGAAAGCCGGGGGAGCGCCTCACCAGCACTCACGCTCGCTTCCCCGCTTCACGTGTGAGAGCTGCCCAGCCAAGCTGGCCAGCCCTGTGCAACGTGCAGTGCAGCTCCAGGCCTGTACGCTGTACCGTGGCTGTGTCTCATGCTGCCAAAAGGCACGGGAAAGGGTCCAGCCGCCTCGCAAGCTCTCTTCCCTGCAAATTACCGCAGCGTGAGGTTCACGACGACGCAGCCAGGTGGACAGTATGTTGCTTCTCATTTTTGGAAGACGAGCAAAGGACTTGACTGACTTCCAGCTAGCGCTGCAGCACATAAATTATGCTAGTGTGTGGAGTATTTGGCAGGAGGAATCCCCCATAGCAAGAGTACAAATGCACTGGCCCGAAGCCCCAGTATTTATCAGAACCAGAGGAGCCGTTCAGCACACGCAGGAGCGCCTGCGAGGCCATCCTCGCTGGAGGAAGCTCAACCTCCAGCCCTGGTGGAGGGGCAGCCCTGAGGGGGGCTGGGGGGAGGCTAATCCTGCCTGATGGTTTCTAGAAAGACTTGTGCAATTGCAGTAGCCTTTAGTCATGGGGGATTATGGAGGACGGGAACAGCACGGGAATGCTACTTCAGCTGTTTAATAAGGAAGGAGATTTTGCTGTGCTTATAAAATTAATCAGAGTGTGTTTGTTTCTAGTTGCTGTAACACTGGTGGGGGAGCTGGGCTCCCGGGTGAGGAAACAGGGACTTAGTGGAATTGTGCTTGTATCTGCAGTGCTTGGGATGTTTTCTGAGCAAGAGTCATGTCCTGCCAGAAGGGGATAAGATGACAGGGAAAAGGCTGGTGGCAACTTTGGCAGTCACTGTACCATTCATCAGAGAGATAAGTGGATTTTAGATGCACTGAAAGCTTTCTCTGTATTACCCATCCTGCAACATAGCATCCTGTGCCAGTGAGACGATAACGAACAGCTTTGCTTATTCACTGGGTTAGATACCCTCACCTGGGGGTAACTTACCCATCTTCTTTAGTGACAAAGTTGGAAAAGTGGAAGCATGTAAGTGAATGAACAGAAGGGAAGGAAAAATGAAAAGCTGAAAGCCATCTCTCCCAGCAAGATTTTCAATACACAAACCAGGAAAAAATGTGAAATCGTTCTCTTTTTGTCCACCCAGGGAGCTCAGTGAGTAAGCCAGGACTGGGGGAGCAGGACTGGGCACAGGTGACCCGCAAGGCAGCATGAGATAGGCCTTGGGGGCTGCAGTGGGTCTCTTGTGGGCAGAGGGGTGCATGGGGGTCCTGAGTGAGGCTGCTCAGAGCCATCTGGGACGTGATTATGGCTGAGTTGGCTTTTGTAGCAAGGAGAGTCAAAGGCGAGGAGACCAGGGAAGACAGATTGCAAACAGACAAGCTGGGCCTCCAAAGGGAGGTCTGCATGCCCAGGGAGGCTGAAGCACTCGGACTGGACCTGGGGATGGAGATGGACAGCACATCTCGTAGCTCAAGCACGTGCTACAGGAGTCCAAAGGCAGAGATTTTTCTGTCTTGTGCTTAGTCTCTGGTGGCACTGGGCATGCCTCCATGAAGGCTTCAGCAGCTGCCTCTTCACCAGCAGCCCAGGAAGCAGCAGGGGCAGGTCCTGGGGTCAATGGGGTAGCTGTGGTGGCCAGGGAAAGGCAGCCCACCTTTCCTTATGGCAAGGTCTGCTCCCATTGGGGCACGGGGACCGATCTCTGCGTAGGCATGCTCTGCAGCTGCGTATTTTAATGTGACTGTCACCATCACCCTGTCTTCATGACAAGATTAAGTTGGTTTTAAGGCATTTTCAAAGCAGTAACCACAGGATATTTTTAACTGACTTGTGCTTGCAGGAAAAATATAGTCACTTTTATTTATATACAACCTGAAATTACTCAGCCCACGTTCATAGGGCATGTCAAGTGGGATGTGTAATGCCAACATGTCCTACAATCGTCATGACATAGCTATATATGGTGGAGCATCCATTTTGTATAAAAATGCCTGTGCTGAGCACAAAGTGAATGGCTTTTCCACACCTGATGCTTAGAGGAGGGGACACCATAAAATCAGCTGCTAAACAGGCTTCTGTCCATTTTGCTGCCATACCGTGCTGTCCAAAATAACACTCTCCCTCTGTGTGCAGCAGTTTAACATCCCCTTGTCATGAAGCTGATGCCTTGCACAACACAGAGGCCCTTCCGCATGGAGGCTTTGGGAAAGAAACCTTTAAGAGCCGTAGCTATTAATAAACAGGGCTGCCTCTGGCCAGGCCCTGCTCATCTGCACTGGGGCCATCTCAAAGTTTATCACTCTTGGTCCGGCTGTTGCTGGAAGTTGTTGTCCCCATTGCAAGGGTAACCAAGGAGGTGGTGTGCCATTGGGTCTGATGGCAAGCCGCATCAGTGGTGGCCAAGGGGTGGCACACCACCCAGCCCACTGCCCTTGTTCTGAGGGGTTTGGCAGGCAAACAGGGCTGTGAGCTGGGGCAGTAAATTAATTCAGCCTGGCTTACGGGAGCTTGGCCAGACACATCTCTGTGACTAGACCCCTTCATGGCAATTCATTCCTTATGCTTGTACAGGGAAACCCACTCTCGTGGGCCAGACTGGAAGAGCAGAGCCTCTGTAGGCTCAAGAGGTAAGCACCTTGCAGACTGAGGTTCGTCCTAGGACCACCTGGCACTCAGGCCATGTTCCTACTCAATGCCAACCATGCTGACTCTGCTGGGGTGGTTTATATCAGTCTTGGGTCTGGCCCTCAGTCTTTACACAAGCATCCCAGTGATTTTAACCAGATCACGGCATGTGGCACGTTGCAGGTTTCTCCATCAAGATTTCGCATTATCCATCGTTTCCAAATCAGGAAGGTTCTATCCAGTTTAATCATCCCATTGGTGCTGAGCTGCTCCACAGACAAAACTTCAAATTAATAGGAACTTGGCCTCTAAAAGTAGGACAGTGCAGTATCAGACCCCCCCACCTTCATTTATGATTTAAAAAAAAAACCTAATGAATTGTAACAAGCCTTTGGAATTGCCATCCTTCTTCTTCCAAGGAAAAAGTTACCATCATAAATAACAAAAAAACAACCAACACAGAGGAATATCGCATGCTCTTGTCAAGTGCAGAATTAACAGAAGATATCATTATGCCTGTATTATACCTATCAAACTCAGGAAAACATGAGGCTCTGAAACAGAAATAATAAACAGATAGGTGAAATCAGCCAGAGGCACATACAGACATGATGTACCATGGAGGCATTTTTCAGGCTTTGGTGACAGAAGACATTTGGATTCAGAAACATTTGCCAGGGGCTATCACTTGCTGGGAAAGCTGAGACCATAAAGCCTTTCAGTTCTCTTTCAAGGCAGCCTGGGGTGCGTATGGCCGTGCAAGGCTAACACAAGTTAATGAAACAAGTGGCAGCATTTTTTAATCCACGCAATCACTGAAATGATTTTTCTAGCGTATCCTTTGTTGCTCTACTATTGCTATGGACTCTTTTATACTAGGGCGGATCTGGACCTACTGCATCATCATTTATGAAGCCAGTACATTCAGCTGATCATAGGAATTTTTAGTGTATGAATTTCAGTTTAATAAATGAACGTTGATTGATAAAGAAAAAAACCCAAGGAGATGGGAAGGAGAATGGTTCAGTCTTTCATCTGCTGTGAAGGTTATTGTGGGACAGCGGAGGAGCCATGAGTGCCGAGCTGCGTGAGTGCCGAGCTGCGTGACGTGACAGCCTGCAGAGCTTCTGACAAATGGGCTTTGACAAGAGCAATTGACAAAAACAAGAGCCAGTGCCTGAATTTTAAGGACTCTCTGCTTTTTTTTCCCTTGCTTTCAGGAAGGCTGTTGTCAGACAGCTGTTTGATGCAAAGCAGACTGATACATTACACGGTCCCTGTGGGGATCTGAGGGAGATGAACGTATAATCTAGCCCACCCTCTGCCTGCCCATCTTCACCATGTCACACGCAAGGTGCCTGATGGCCCTTACCCAGCCTCCCACCTTGCTTCAGTGCTGGTGGGTCATCTCCCACCTTGCTTCAGTGCTGGTGGGTCATCTCCCACCTCTGAGGGGCCCATGAGGAGAGCTACATGCACTGCATTAACAGACAGGCCCTGCCTGATTTCCCCATGGTACCTGAGGGGAAATTCCCTCTAAGCATCTGTAGAACTAATTTAGACTTTTCCTCCTAACCCCCACATAAATGCTCCTTTTTGCAGGGCCTGCAAAAAATAGACAAAACTTCTGGATGTGGAAAAGACACATTTATCACACTAACCAAACTTAACTCCTTGTTACACTGTCCTTCTCCATTTGTTTGCTGCAGGCTGCAGTATCCCTGGGAGAGGAACCATCTTCACTGTGAGTATTTGCACAGCACTTAGCATAAATTCCTTGCTGGTCCTTGATGAAGTCTTCCAGGCATTCCAGCTACCCACATAATATATTAAAGCAACAAGTAGCTCTCTCACAGGGCTTTAGCTGGGACAGGCATGCATTGTTCATTCCTCTAAAATCCTGTTCTCTTTGTTTCCTTCCAAGTATTTAAACAAACAGTATTTTCATTTCAGGCTCTTTAACTCTTTCCCACACCTTGTGGGATCTTCCCAAAGAAAAGTGCCAGGATCCCCAAATCGCAACGATCTTCATTAGCACATATGTGCATGTGGAGGACACACACCCAGAGCTTCATCTGTGCCTCAAGAGCTCTATAAAATCCTACCTCTGCCTCTGTTTGCCCAGCAGATACTTATCCCCTCTCCCTGTTTTCACAGCAGATGCAAGCAACGAGCTTGGGAGGTCATCAACACTTGTGGGCTATGCCAGCTTCAGGGTTGCTTTACACACATGGAGCTGCATAGAGGAAAAACTAGCCCTATCCTTTCAGTTTAGTGGTTTCACCTTAAAATAGAATTTATAGCTTTGCCTTGAAAAATTAGCAGCATAAAACTTCAGAGCCAGCTGGTGATTGATGCACATTTCAGTCAAAATACTGGAAATGCAGGATGGGAAGGGATGGACTGGGCCAAGGTGCCCAGACCCTCAGTGGTATGGACAACCAAACCCTACCTGAGAGTTCAGAAAGGCAGGCAGAGAGTTTAACCTTCATGTGAAACTGTGCTCAGCATCTATGAAAAAAAATAAACATCAGGAGTTAAAGTTCCCAAAGCCATCACTGCAGTGTGCCACAGGGAGGACACAAGAGGGGTCAGGGAGAAAACCAAGCTTAGTTGGAGAGACAAAGAAAGCCTGGAGGTGCAGTTGGTGAGAAAGGAAGGGAATTGTGGGCTGCAAAGAGAGCTTGGCTGTGTGGCATCTGGGCTGTGCCTGGAGGGCCTCGTACAAAGCCTGTCCATCAATTAGCGTTAGAGTTAGGGTAAGGTTTTGGGGTTAGAAAGGCTGACAGAAAAAGACTGGACGTGCAATTAGCACACGGGTGGAAAGAGAAGTATGGGTTGACAGGAGAGGTCGGTGGTGAGATATTTTTCAACTTGGGCAAAGCCCTTGTCTAAGATCAGCTCGTTCGGCCTCCCTTCTGCTACACCCCATCCCTGCCTCCAGCCCCTTTGCAGGGCTCTTTGGCCCTGTCCCCTCTGACAGCTGATGGGAGAGCTCGGGGGCTCTCCTGGTCAGGGGGTCCCAGCATAGCACTGCTGCTAGGGACAAGCCTTTCTGGAGAGAGTGCTCAGGGAACCTTGCAAGAAGGTATTTTCCCAGCTGCAGCTTGAGAGATGGCCTCTTCCCCATCACGCTCCCTGGGCTGTGTGGAGTATGGGCTGCACTGGTGTGCAACAAAAGTGGAGGCTTGAGAGTCAGGAGAGCTGCTGGGAGAAGTGGCTGCTGTATCTCACCAAATTCATTGATTAAAATACTACGTCCTTAAGCCTTGCTGCCAGCATCCTCTCAATGGGGACAAGTCCCTGAAGCTTAGGGGAGAAAGAGAGGATGCAGCTCACCAGAGACACCACATCCGTTTGCAGCTGCTTTCTGCAGAACTTACTTACAGCTGTAGAGGAGCAATACAGGGGATGTCTGAGTGCTAGCTTTACCCATCCATCTGGCATGTCCACCTTTTGGAAGGAGTTCATCAAGTGCAGAACCTCCAGGCTCCCCTGCAAGCCAGGCTCAAGCATAACATGAAGTCTAAGAGCAGCACTTACGCTGTAAGTGCTGTGAGGCTGCTAGTAGGGTTTTCCTCAGCTGGCGTTACCCTGCTCCACCACTCCTAATATCCCTGCTTGCCCAGGGTGTGCATTCACTGAAAGAAGTGACAGTTCACATTTTTGGGGCTTTGGGTTTTTTTTCCACCATGGAAAGGGAAAACAGTCCCAATCCAGTAAAGCACATGCTATGCTTAAATTCGTGTCTATAACATGTTTTGCTGGACTGGGGCTAATGTAGACTTTTTCTTAGCTAGTCAGTGGCAGCCTTACATCAATTAGGAGGATATAGCAGTCCAGGAGGATCTATCTTACAGACATGCCCTGAGGTTTTAAATTGTCTTGGTCTTTTACATAATTTGAACAAAACCCACAAAGCTGCTGTATGGCCCCTGTACTTCAGTTATTTCGGGGCTGTGTCCTCCTGTGCTGAAATACATGAGACTGAGGAAACTTGCCAAGACTCTGAGAGGTAGGAAAAAGAGGAGAGAAGACTCATTAAAATGCTTAGCACCTACTGCGAATGCAATTTGTGTCTCTGTTGTATTGTAGAAAGACTAGCTAAATTTTCACAGTGATAGTCAGATATAAATGAGGTGCGTCCCCATTTTACACAAAAAGAAAAGGAAATAAACATTGTAAAAGCCCGGTTTTCATGCCTACGAGGGGCCCAGTACTTCTCTTAGAGATAGTAGGAGCTGCCGGGTTTGTGCCTTTGGAAGCACAATAGGAAACACCTGGTGGGATATACATCCAGCCCAGACCCCCAAGGGAACGATGACTCAGAGTAAAACCTCTCATGTAGGCATCCCCACTGTGTTCCCACCCTGCTGTCCTCGCTAGACTACACCAGCTCATCAAGAAATTGCAGGCTGCTCCCTGTCATCATGGAAACTGTTCTTCAAGCGGAAATCAGAAATGCTATTTTCCTACAAGCGCTAGAATTTAGGCTCGCTTGTGTTTCCCTCACGATCTCTAATGGGAAACAATGACAGAAAAAATTATGCCTGAGTCATGCCTTTACTGATTCATGCCATGCCTTTACCGATTCATGCCTGAGGAGCCCCAGTATTGGGAAGAGCCGTGCACATAGTCAGGGAGAGCTGTTATTCAGTGGGTTTGAGGAACATTTGCATTTATCTTCACACAGCCTCTTGGCATTTTACAGGCTGTGGTGCGGGTAAGCGTCTAAGACAAAGTCATGTGTGGGCAACATAGAAGCCCTTCACCCTGAAGTCACACAGCTGCTCTCAATGAGAAGCTCCTTGGATTTTTCCTGGCCAGAGTATCTGGCAGAAATGGCTGCTTAGCATAATTTGTTGTCACAAGTCGGCAAGCAAGCAAGGGCCAGTAAGCTAGTACCACCTTACATGAAGCTTTCAGGCCTATCATGTTTCTGCTCCCAAGCACAAGAGGACAGGAAAGTGTCAGGTGCATACGACTCCTCGCCCTATGTCCCAAGCAAAAGCAACCCTGTTCCTGGGGTAGCTCAAGAGCTTGGCAGATACCAGACCTGCCACCAGCAGATACCAACTCATGCATTGCAAGGAGAGGTTGGACCAGACTAGGGGCTCAGGGAGCCTGTGCCCCAGGCTGCTGCTGCAGGAGCTGCAGCCCAAGATCACAGCCCACCCAGGGCCACCGTGGGGCTCATAAGGCAGTCCTATCCTATATTGCACGCTGTGGTGGGTTAACCCTGGCTGGACGCCAGGTGCCCACCAAAGCCATTCTGTCACTCCCCCTGCCTCAGCTGGACAGGGGAGAGAAAATATAACAAAGGGCTCGTGGGTCAAGATAAGGACAGGGAGACATTACTCAACCAATTACTGTCATGGGCAAAACAGACTCAACTTGGGGAAAATTAACTTAATTTATTGCCAATCAACCAGAGTAGGGTAATGAGAAATAAACCCAAATCTCAAAACACCTTCCCACCACCCCTTCCTTCTTCCCAGGCACAGCTTCACTCCTGGATTCTCAACCTACACCCCCCAGTGGTGCAGGGTGGGGGGGAATGGGGGTTGTGGTAAGTTCATCACACATTGTCTCTGCCGCTCCTTCCTGCTTGGGGGAGGACTCATCACACTCTTCCCCTGCTCCAGCGTGCAGTCCCTCCTTCGGGAGACAGTCCTCCATGAAATTCTCCAACGTGAGTCCTTCCCAGGGGCTGCAGTTCTTCACAAACTGCTCCAACATGGGTCCCTTCCACGGGCTACAGTCCTTCAGGTACAGTCTGCTCCAGTGCGGGTCCCCCACAGGGTCACAAGTCCTGCCAGAAAACCTGCTCCAGCGTGGGCTCCTCTCTCCATGGGGCCACAGGTCCTGCCAGGAACCTGCTCCAGTGCGGGCTTCCCGCAGGGTCACAGCCTCCCTTGGGCATCCACCTGCTCTGGCGTGGGGTCCTCCACGGGCTGCAGGTGGAGATCTGCTCCACCGTGGACCTCCCTGGGCTGCAGGGGGACAGCCTGCCTCACCATGGTCTTCCCCACGGGCTGCAGGGGAATCTCTGCTCTGGTGCCTGGAGCATCTCCTCCCTCTCCTTCTTCACTGACCTGGGGCTCTGCAGGGTTGTTTCTTTTACATGTTCTCACTCTTCTCTCTGGCTGCCGTTCCTGTGTGCTCTGCACCTTTTTTTCCTTCTTAAATCTGTTCTCCCAGAGGTGCTACCACTATCGCTGATGGACTCGGCTTTGGCTGGCGGCAGGTCTGTCTTGGAGCCGGCTGGTATTGGCTCTGTTGGACATAGGGGAAGCTTCCAGCAGCTTCTCACAGAAGCCATCCCTGTAATCCCCCTGTTACCAAAACCTTGCCACACAAACCCAATACACACACCTGCTATGTCCAGCCGGGCCCCATACTTTTTTCTTGTTCATACAGCCCCAGAACAGCACAGCATGGCCCATGCATTTGCTCTGCCCTTCACAATCCCTGGTAAACTGTGCTGTAGGGCCAGGCTACCTTGTAATCTAAACAGGATGAGAAATACAAACAAGACAGGAGGATGTCCCCTCAGGAGAGAAGGACATGGTGGTGATTGATGAGGGGAGGGGGAAGGGATTGATAGCAAAGAAAGGTTTTATGGCAATCATTGGCCTAATAGAACTAAAATAGGACAATTTCTTATTCTGAAATCTGTCGGTGCTTCTTTGGGTGACCTTTGGCAAATCAATTCATCTCTGTCTGTGCCTCTGGTAAATGGGAATAATACAGCCTTGCTGTCTGGAGAATCTTTGGTAATTCTCAGATGAAAGATGCTTTATTGGTACCAGTATCATCCTTCATTGTCATTAGCATGATAGCAGATCTATCACCTAGCAACAGAGCAACAACTCTCCCTGCTCTGGTTGTCCATGTATTTTTCTTGACTTTTGGCTCTCTAGCAGTCTGCTTTTCATTTAGAGAGGCTTTACAGCCTGTGACTGTTCTTCTTCCCTTAGCATTGCCTGCTACAGACAAGCACAGCTGCTATGTCCCATCTCCCCCCTGTCCCCTTTCACTCCCCCCTTTTACCTCTTCTCAGGCCCTGCTGTACATCCAAGTGGTGAGAGAATATCACCATCAGCTGACACAACAAACATTTGCTTCTCCTAGCTAAGGCACCTGAGCAGAAGTCTTGAACTTTAAAATATAAGTATAAACTTTATGTAACCTGTAAAATACTGTTATTTATCAGATTTGCATGAATTACGGGGGGGGAAATGGTAATCAGGAAATGTTCTAAAATTTTGCGGAAGCAACCATTTTCACAGATGTTCCAGGCAGCAGTTTTAAGGACAAAGATGCACGTACATAAATAACACCAACCACTGAGGATCAGGAGTCCTGCCAAGTCCTGTGATGCCTTTAGATGTCTGATAGGAGCAGTCGTTCCACCCTCAAGTGGTACATAGACCAACCTAAACCACTAAAACCATTAGCATCAGCAACACATTGGAGAGAGGATCAAAGGGAAAGACAAGGATAGAAAAAGTATTGTCCATCCTTATTCAAGAAGAGCTATTCCTAATACTTATTATTCGTATAAGCTAGTATTTATATCATTATGTAAGGGAAGCAGTTTTTAAAAAAACACAACCAAAATCTCCAATGCTTGAGTCTGGGTCAGAACCTGAATCCAAGGTCAGATCTGTCAGTTCATTACCGTGGAGAGCCATTAAGTTACCTTACCTCCACTGAGTTCAGTGAAGCATCACCAATTTCCTTCAGCTGGGGATTTTGGCTAAAAATACTTCTAGTTATTTTGCTACTTTCTCTCTTTTTTTGAAGTGCCCATCTCTCTGATTTGAGGGAGGATGATCTTGTAGCCTAAAACATGAAGACGCACCAGTTCTGCTTGTACTGCAAGATACTTTAGGGACTGGCATCCCACTGCCCTTTGGGGGGTGAGAGATTTGGTAGATTTGGCTTCTCTCCTTAGGAATGGCTGCTATAAAACAGCACTCTCCCTGGGTCATCAGTCTGACACTTCACAGGAGGATAATGTGCCAGTGGGATGTTTATTGCCCAGTAAACCCCATGCTGTTCCCTTGGGTAGTTGCTGTAAGGCAGAGTGATTTCTGGCATTCAATGCATATGCAGCTCCTTTCTAGGGGAAGGGACAGGAGGGAGTCTGGATTTCAGATGTTTCTGGGTGCCAGTGCTGTGGGAGAAACCCACCCTTTCTGCCTCAGAAGACGGCTATCAGGAGGAGCACAGGTGTTCGCTCATGGAGCTGATGCATCCATCATCATTAAGTTTCCTTTTAGAGAAAACTCTGTTAGGACCATTTCTTTTTTGAGTGAGTTTTTTGTGTGTGTTGCTTTCTTAAATGTACACTGGTCTCATGCGTGAAAAGAAATTATGTTTTTGGTGTCTTAGCTGGCTGTCAGGATCCATCTCCCCAACCTCAGCTTCCCCCAGTCTCTGCGGGTTGCTACTCATAGGAGCTCTTCCGAGTCCTGGCAACCATCTCCCCTTTCTCCACTCCCAAAGAAGTGAGAAAAAACCCAACACTGGAAGACAAGTAAATGTGGAATAAACAAAAACTTTTCCCTCTGCCCCTTCCCATTGCCTTCTGTTCAAGCATGGCAGCTTGGAAAGGCTCCTCACTGGAAGACAGGCTATTTTTGCACTGCTTATGCAGCAGCTCATTGAGGAGTAAAGGAGGAATAAGGCCGGTTGAATGGGAGCCTAAGTGCACTTGACTCAACATTGCTAAAGCAGCAGATTTTACTAGAAGCTGCAACTTCTCCGAAGATGTATGCAGAAGTACTTAGTTGCCTCCCTCGGTCAGCAGAGATAGGTCAGCTCCTTCCCAGGGCAAGGGGAGACCATTCCGCTGTGCTCCTCCATCGCTGACTCAGAGCAGGAGCCTGCCTCTCCCCATTGACTGGGAAGGGAGCTTCACCGCCTGGCTTAATGAGCTTAGTGCAGCGCAGGAGTGCCTTAGCGCAGGAGTTAGGAATGTCTCCTGCGGCCTGTGCTGTCAACATCAGCACATGCATCTGAGTTACGGGCCTGACGAGCAACAGAGAAGTTAGTTAGATTTGATCTTATCTCCCTTTCCATGGCTGTCAGAAGCATGGCTCGCTCTCACTGGAAAAAACACCTCCCTAGGAGGCGTTTTATAGCCCCACAGCTACTTGCTCCCCAAGGAATAGCTTATACAATAAATGCAGACTAGGGAGAAATGTGGAGAAGTTGTGCACAAGGATTTTTAGAACCTGAATTAAAAAAAAATAGAAAAAGAAAAGCCTTTGGGGCTGGGGAATTGAGAAGGATTGAGTTGACAAACTTAACAGCCGGTTGGAAGTAGCTGGTTGCATTTTAAAGGGGGAGGGAGGGGAGCATCGCTGCATGACAAAAAGAGTAGTTGCATGAGCAGAGGAAGTAATTCAGCTAAGCCCCCCACGGATCAGTCCCACGGCTGGGGCTGTGGAGCCCGTGGAGGACATGGGCTTTGACTGAAGCTTTCCCACAGCTGTGGTGGTCACAGCAACTACATCCTTTTGTGCGAGCCGCATGCAACCTGAAGCCCATCCTCAGTGTGGGGAGACAAGCAATGGCTCCCTCCTCTACCTCCCTGTGTATTTTCATGAAACTTCTAGGAACAATATGATATCTGCAACTGCTGCATTCCTGTGAACTGCAGCTGAGCTTGGCCAACAGTGTAGAAATCACCAGGAAAGACAGACATACACACTGAGGAACAGAAAACAAATAATGTTGCAAGCCTGCCTGCTCCCACTCACCTTGGGTGTGAATCAGGTAACAGACACTCGCTCGTGAGTTGTATATTCACGTACAACAATATTCATGTATAGTAAAAATGCATGAATACATGACTGTAACCCTCAGTTTACATTACTAGTTATTAAAAAATATTGTATAGTCAGTAGCTCTTTAAAACTCTGAAGGCACAGCAGCCACTCCAATGCATCAATTACTTTTTCTTTCAAAGATGAAAAAAACCCCTCACATAGCTCTATCATGTTTCCAGGTCAGTACCTGGGCCTAAGCAGTGCCGTCACCATGGTGCTGCCTGGGACTTGATACCGAGAATGACAAGGGTAATTGCCAGCAGTTTGCCTTTCTTGTCTCTAATCACCTGAGCACAAAATACAAACCACAATGGTTTTAAGAAACTGACTTTTAAGATTTCATTTAACATGCCTGAAAGGATTTGAGGCAAGGATGCTCAGTGTAAAATGCTTGTAAAAATTGTTTCCAAGATGTCAGCATCCCTTTAAATAGGCTGAGTCTGATCTTCTATAATTGCCATATAATCCCATCCTTGTAACATGGGATGCACAGGTAACTAATGGGTTTTCTAATCTGGCTGTGGGCTAGGGATTTGGTGTCTTCATTCAAAGAGGATTGCAGGTAACTGAATAAAGATGAGACAGGACTCTCTGAAGATGACACTGTCCATGCAAGCTGCTCTCTTGGCAATCACAATTTGAGAAGCAGAAAATATCCAGAGAGAAGGATGTGTGGGAAAGAGGAACAGTTGCCTGAGTACACAGATGCTAGGCTCTCCCAGAATGCATCTGCAAAGACAGAAAAAGTGGAGGATATTTGTTTTATGACAACCTTTCTTCCTTGTAATGTTTGACCATCCTTAAATCATTCTCATAAGAAGTTTGCCCAAGTATTGCACAGAACAGGCGGTGAGTGGGCTCAGGTGGATGTCACATCCCCGTTTCCTGGAAGGATCGTTCAGCACACGTGTCAGTGAACACTGCAAGGATTTTCATCCTCCAGTGCTGTCAGCCTGTGCCTTCTCAACACTTATGCATTTGGATCAGGTGTGGTAGGTGCGAAAGTCTCATCTTCCATGAAATCACTCATCTGGGCTACAGAGGGGATGCTCCATCTCTACCTCAGCCCCATGCTGCTGCCTGAATACCTTCCACAGACCTGGAGAGGCTGAGGAGCAGCAGCAGCGGTAACACAGAGCAGGTCTGCTGAATCAAATGTGTCTCTTCCCAGTAAATTACAAGCAAGGAGGCCTTCTGCTTCTGCATCCGATTTCCCCTGCCAAGTCTGGATGCCCTGTCTCTGAAGGTACAATTAATCACTATGGAGACTGTTGCAAAGTCACCAATTTGGGCTTAGTGTTTCAGCTAAGCACTAAGCAACAGGTGCTGGGGGGCTTTTTGGAAGGAGCTTTTTTTTTTCACACTGGTGTGCAGTGCCTGAAGGCAAAGAGAGGTCTTTCCCTCCCAGCTAACAGTAAGCGCACAGGCCAGGTGCTTAGGTGGGACTTCCCAAAGCGGAAGAGTCCATATGACATGGATCAGGCCCCTGTCACTGGTGGAGGTGGTGGGAGTCAGGGCTCGTTCATCAGAGGAACAGCTGGATTCAGATTCATTTGAAGGGTCTCTCATTCTTCATGCTAAGGGAAGGTTTTAACCTCATGGGAAACTCTGCACTGTGTGTAAAGCCTTGCAATGGCTCGCTCAGGGAGTCATCTCAGAAGGCAGAGAAACAGTGGAAGCTGCAGGTATGCAGGGTCCCAAGGTAGGTCTACGGAGGTGAATGCAGGCAGACCTCAAGTTTCCATGCCAGGGCTCCCAGTCGTGTCTGGACCAGAGGCCAGACAGCCATAATAGCCCAGGAACACAAAACCTGCTGAGTGAAACTGCGCCTTTCAGCAGCTACACCATGTCTGGGTGTGCAGCTCCTGGGGAGCAACACGTCCTCCCTGGTCCTGGCACGCAATCTGAAATGCAAAACCACCACCCAGGAAAAACCTGGGCTGGGGGCAGGGAAGGGACCATTTAGCTGTCATTTACAGACATGGTAAGTGTGTTACACGCTCTAATCTCAGCCCCAGGCCATCTGCAAGCCCAGCTACTCACTCAGAGGCTGGAGCACAAGCATCTCTCATCACTCTACCTATGGCTGCGGGCGCGAGTGGTGCGGTGGTCAGACGCTGCTCTGCCAAGCCCTGCACGAACATGTCTTGGACCTGAGACTAGCACATACCTTAGACACCTGAGTCCTTTCCTGGTGCCTCGGCACAGGCAAACTGGGGGACTGCACTCAGCTGTAGGTAGTTTAAAGTGTCCTTCTGGAGAGCAGACCTAAATATGTCATCTTTTCCATTTGGAAAAGAGAGCACAGCTCTGTGAAAAAAAGAAAATTCGGAGCATCCGTGGGATTTGCCAGATTAGAGACAAACTGCACTAAAGCACTGGCAGCTCCTTGCTGAATTTGCACAGATGGCTCTGCCCCATCCCTGCCCCCTCAGCAAGACAGCATGACATCGGACCCAGAGGAGAAGGGGAACAACAACCGTGGCTAACAACTGCACGGATTTATGCATTGAACGCTCTGCGCATTTCAGCAGCCTTGGAGGAGCTGAATCTACAACCTGACAGGCACTCTGTGAACAACAGTGATGAATAACTGCATCCAGAGGCACCCCAGAATAGCAAGGCAAGCATTTTTTAGCCAGGTGCTGCTGATGCAAAGCCATCAGCGCTACTCCATGCAAAACTCTCAGCACAGTAGAAGGATTACATCCTCATTCAGTCACCGGGAAAGGACAGAGGGGTCACATCCAGATGCATCTGTGGATGAAATATTTAAATGAAATGCTGTGAAATGGGCCCTTGGGGCATGGTAATATATCGTCCTTGTAATGCACGAGACAACCTGCCCTATTCTGGGGGTCTGCTTTACCCCAGTTCCATTACTGTAGACCCTGAATAATTGCCCCTCTTCCCTTTCCCTGTGGTTTCTTGACAGGACAGACACACTGAAATACATGTCCACAGTGCAGTTTTGGCTATAAGGGGTACTGAATACCTCCCAAATGAAATGTGACAGAGCTCACCCGCTCCCGTTTGCGTCCAGAGGCACCCAGGCCCTTAGGGACACACACGTCTACATGTGATTTAAAGCAGCTCTGCAACTGCTCTGCCTGGGCTAGGCCTGAGCCAGTCTCCAGGCAGTCCTGCCTGGTGGGGACCTGCTGTTTCAGCTCCCTGTTTAGCCTTCAGATGTTGCACCAGCCCCCAAAACTGCAATGGAGATACTCAAGCTGAACTGAGCATTGTGGAGCAAGTACTGAAAGGTTTGCTGGCTCAGCAGAGAAACCCAAAACACAGCTGCTGCAAAGGATAAGGCATGCTTTTAAAAGCATCAGCTCCAGCTATTTTCCAAGCTCAGGAAGAGGAAAGCTTAGAACTAGTTTCAGTTTTGGGAAAAGTACCAGATGCATTCTCATTTTATCTAAATCTGTGTTCTCAGACTTGGGCCATATGTCACTGGTGTTGTGGTAGTCCCAGAAGACCACAGGGGTTTTGCCTTGTTACATGTCCCCTGAAAATAAAGAAGTTACGCACTCATCAAAACTGGCCTAACAGAGGTCTGGGACAGCAAGAGCCACTGGTGAGGCAGGAATTGTCTTTCTTTAATGCTGCAGTCAGCAAAACCCCTGTGGTTTCCTCTATTTCTGTGCAGTTCCTACTCATTTTAAAAATGTTTATTTTCTGAGGTTGCACTGCTTCATTATGAGGAATAAATAATTAAACTATAATTATTTAGCCCTATTTCTGCACATGAAATTCTCTTAGCTACAGAGCATCATCCAGGACACATTGTTTTGGCAGCTTTATATTCCTAAACACTTTCATCAATGTCTTTTCACCTGCAGCTTTGCACCCAGCCGTCTAGCCTAGCTGCAGCATGGCCTCTGCTAGAGTCTTGAGGCTGCAGAAATTTTAACAGCAGATTAAAACCATTCAGAGTCACGTGCAAGAGATTCAGGCCAGAAGTGTTGGTGACCTGTTACAGTTATCACTACACACTGACGGAGCATGGCCCCATTCCTGGCAACTGCAATGACACCTTTGCACAAGCTTGCCATGTCCTCCTCTGCCCACGCAGGAAAAAACAGAGATTCTTCTGCCTCTGGGGCTGTGGACATGAAAAGTTGAGCAGGTTTTGCTATGAAGGCTGAGGCAGACCTGTTGTTGAAGCCAGCATGTGCAGATTGGTGCTCTTTCACATCTGAAATTTGCCTTCACATATAAATGAAGAGATAGGCCTTTGATTTCTGTTTATGAGCTGTCAGGAAAGGTCCTGCCTGGGAGCAGAGCACCTGAGGGTGCAGTTCTGCAGGACCTTGGAGTGGTCACAGGGGCTGTCCTGGCCAGTCGGGTGACGGGCACCCCCACCCCATCCATGTGCTCCTGTCCCCTCTCTGATGCAAGACAGTATGTGGGCTCAGGGGAAAACCTCCCCAGCAAGTAAGTTCAGCAGGGTCACCTCCTGAAGGCGCTCCTTGTGAAGTGTCGGAAAACCAGCCCCAGGGTGGGAGAGGCCAGAAACAGGTCAGCAGAGCTGGAGGAGGGTGGTGGGCACGAGAAGAAAGGGATGGATGGTCCTGCCGCAGCCTTGGTTTTGCATGGTTCGAGCTGTGGGACAGCTGCCCCTCATCGACTTTTTGCCTTCCCTCTGCCTGCCCTCTGGTTTCATCTGCCTGAGTTAATGATTAGTGTGTTGACTCTCGGAGAGAGCAAAACATGGCCGTCTTTGCTGAGATGACTTCTGCCATGCCATTGCTGCATGTAACCATGAACATAGGCATGGGACTTCCCCATGACCACCAGTATGTAGCAGAGTACAGACTAAAGTTAGATCTCCCCACTTAACATACAAAATAAGGCCCAGTGAAGGACCTCTACCCTGCTCTGTGCTAATAAAGCAAGCATCCAGCAGTGCTTTCAGAGCCACAGATTTTATCCCAAGGCCATTTGTGCTCAGCTGTAAAAGAAATCTTTCCTCCTTCCCCTTCAGGATGCGGGTCTCTGAGGGAGGTGTCACTTACTAACTTTTCCTTCGACATTTCCTGGGCTCCGTTTGCCTGCAGTTCCCCCGAGGCAGCACCAATCAGCTCCACATCCCAGTTAAGTTCTGCTGAGCTGCTTGCATGCCCCACGCACACCCCGGCCAGCCGCCACGCACCACACACTGCTCTTGACATCAGCTGGCAGCAGCAGCACCTTCCCACCGAGGAGATAGATACCCTCCTTTGCGCATCCCAAGTCATGCCAACATTGGTGGCCTAAGTTGCTGCTGTGTTTTATTCCCATTAAACCTGCCAATCACACTCGCTGAAGCGTATCACACGTCTCACCTCGCTTGTGGGCTCAAGTCAGTCACTGGGAGGAGGAAACCCTCTACGGGTAAGGCATGAGGTGCACGGAGGGAAGAAGAAGCCCCATGCAGCTCTCATTAACTGCTCCACAGGAACGATGTGGTTTGGCACCCTCTCCCAAGGCTGAGCTGCAAGCCCAGGGCTGGGCAGGGGGGGAACGGGAACTAATTGCCCCATGGAAGCTGCCGAAAAGCATGCAGGAAACCTGCATGCTCCGAGAACTATTTTAGCTGTGGCAAAGAGCGGGAGAGTCCCATCAGACAGTTGCCCCCCTGGGCTCCTGCCATCAGCCTGCTCCCCCTGGCTGGGTCTCCTCCATCCTCCCCCTTGAACCTCAGCTGGTTCCCAGAGCCGACACCTGAAGGACCCAGCCCAAAGGCCACCTTCTTCTGCAGCGACTGCCTGCTGAGCGGCAGGACAGAGGCTTGTTCTTTCCCTTCTCTCCTCTTCAAACGTGCTTGATGAAACAGCTGTGTGCATTAAAATGTTAGCTGCAACACCCACTACACCGTTGTTTTCATAAATAAAGGCTGGTTTTGTAACTTGCAATTTTGCCATGTGGTTAAGTAACTAAATAAGGTTTGCATTGTGTGTCGCTGTTAAGAAGGTAAGCCTTAAACCCATCAGTAAAAAGCCTGAAGTTTTTATCAATAGCCCTGGGGTTCAAAGTAAAATCTAATTAATCCATAAACCATCACAAATTGGTGGCCTCTGGAGGGACTGGAGAGTTAAGCACTGATTTAAGACATTTTCTGTTGGGATAGCTAACTCCTCCATTTAGAAGGCATGCTGTCAAAAAGGACTTTTTCATCCCTCTAAAACTGTTTTGCACTAACATTTTACCTAATTGTTCTTCAGAAAGTGATAATCAATAAATGTGAGAGAGGAACTTTTGCTGGGGGAGTTACAGCCAGTGCCCTGAATAAAATGTTAGGGCAGAAGATCCTCCCAGTTTTACAGACATCGTTGTGGGAGCAGCAGCTCAGAACACCTGGCATTTGTTTTCAAGAGTGAACCGTTAGAATTTGTTGTGCTGCATGTTTGCCAAGCCTTCGAAGAACTAGTTTTACAAGGTCAGGTTGGAGGATGGCCTTGTGTATGCCTGGGAAGATGTGGCTGAAGACAGTCACGAGTATGTGTAAGGAATGTTTTTACCTTTAACAAACAGTTCTGAGGACTGGCAAACATCCCAGCTGAGCCAGATATGCACCCCTGTATTAGTAATATTGGCTGTATGCCGTTAGCTCTTTCTAGATCTTTGTTGAAACATATAAGTTTGATCCTTTTGTGAAATAAATGGAATCTTGTACAGATAGCTTGAGCGCTTAATTCAGTCGCTGCACTTCGTCTCTGGGGAGGCTTCTGCTCTGCCTTACCTTCAAGGGTGGCTTCCCATTTCCCCACTCCCAAACTGCAATGGTGACCTTTTGCAGGATGAGCTCCAAGGCCTGCGGAAGCTGCTTGGAGGACTTCCCACCGATGCTGTT
Source organism: Buteo buteo (assembly GCF_964188355.1). Classification (NCBI taxonomy): domain Eukaryota; kingdom Metazoa; phylum Chordata; class Aves; order Accipitriformes; family Accipitridae; genus Buteo; species Buteo buteo. Next base: position 17,293,129 of record NC_134178.1, read on the forward strand.
GGGTGCTGATCACACACAGCAAGATCATGTCAGAAACTTGTCTCATCCCTCAAAACCTTCAGCAGCTCCATATCCCACCTCCAGCTTTCACTTAGCCGTTGGCGGGGGGTAGCTTTGCCACCTGCCCCCGAAAATCCCTTGTTCCTGCAGTGCCAGGATCTTCAGGGCAAGGTCTTTGGGGAATCCAGCTGCTAAAACAACCCAGCCTCCTCTCAAAAATCTGCCCACTGCCATTTTTCAAAGACGTACAGTCTGGTCCAATGTGGGTGGCTCTGACGGGGATGGACAGACCACTTTCCAGCACAAAGGCCACCCACAGGCGCTTTGAAGGCTTTCTGGGGAAGGGTTTGTACTCAGAGAGCTGCTCAAAGACAGAAACTGGAAGAACTTGTGAACCTGGCAATTGCAAAACTGTATTCCCCCCCCCCCCCGCCAATGCCCTGTCCTCAGAAGTGACAGAAACACTTTAGCTGAATTAAAAGTGTTTTAAAAGTGGAGCCTAGCAACAGGCACTGAAAAACCCATGTAATTTCCAATGGCTAATGCGTTGGTGTGGAAGGCTGAGAGATCTCAGTGTCAGGCCTGCCCGATAGCCTGGCACGTGGACGTGAGCTTTGCTGCATGAGCACCCAAGTAATTTCTGCTATCAGGTAAATGCCTCACAGATTGGATATCAGTACGTGCTGGATATCCCCTGCAATAACACTCAGGACCTGGGATGAAAAAGACATTTCTGTCATGGATGCCAGATCAGTCTGTCCATCCATCCATCAGCCTCCTGAACAATGTCTGAGCCCTCCTGGCTGCTTTCAACCAAAGAAGGTCTCCAAAATCTGATTTTTTCACATATTTTATGAGGATTGGTGAGCAAGTAGAGGAAACTCAGATCAGCTCAGTGGGGTGCCCAGGAAACATGGGTCCAAGTCCACACACGGGCAAGTCAGAAACAAATTGTCTGGGGGCAGGTAGAGTTGGGAGGAAAAAACCCCATTTTATCTAACAGTCATCCCTATGCTATAAGCATAGGACAATACTTCTGTTTCCTTCTGTGAAACAGAAGGAGGGAAGCTATTTTGAAATAAAGCCTCTGGTGGCCTTTCTTTTCTTTGTTTTACATTGAGTCTGTCTTTTCTGGTTGTAGGAGATACAAAGAATTGGGGGATTTTTACATTTGGGTAGAAGAGTGCTATTCATACAAACAATAAATATATTTCTTTATGATCTATATCTCAGAAATGCAGTAGTCCTGTTCTTAGATATTAACCAAAATTTTAAAATGAGTTTAGCACCTCACCCTTAATCAATCAACCTCTTCTTAGTTCTTCTCTCTTGGGCTTTTCAGTGCCCTGGCATCAGCAGGCAGACAGTAGATATGTTCAGGCGAATTCCAAACCCTACTCTAGGCTCTGTCCTGATGCCCTTTGTTTCTAACAACAGCTAATTGCCTGTACCTCAGTAACAGAAAGCATCATATTACAGGCTTCTTTTGATATCAAACATTGAAGCGACTCAAAATGATTTTGCCTCTCATCCCCCTACATATATCTGCAAGCCATCTTTGTGAGAGATGATTACAGGCAATGCAAACATGCCCCGGGAAACACACGCCAACGTACGCGGCTTAGGAATCAATGCTCAAGCAGCTCCCTTGATGGAAAACCTGCTGCAAATAGGACACTTGCTCACTTCTGAGGGAGCATGTTTCTCTCAATGAGAAGGGATGACATAAAGTCTAACCCTCTCCCGGCATTCCCCAATGCTATTCCTGCTTGAGACCGCCTCCAATGCAAACAAGTCTTATAACCAGGATGCAGGGAGCTTGCTGAAAGACCGTAGGTGTCACACCTATTCATGAATTTGCCACATGGCTGTATTTCTGCACGCGAGTGATTTGTAGCTCTCAGTCCACAGAGCTATGATAACTTTTTAATAGGAAAAACAGGCCCTGGTGCTGCACCCAGCAGTTTTGTTATGCTCTAGGGAAGCTAAATGGAGGAGGAAATAAAAGAGAAAATTGACCATTTGTGACCACCAAGTACTAAAGAAGCAGGGAAGAGGCAGGCAAAATCCAAACTACTGCACACAGCAATAGCATCCCTGAAATTTCTGCTCATTTCTTGGTAAGCAAGGCCCTTATGAGCTTGGGGTGCTTCAAACAGTAAAGTTTAAAGCTGAATTACAAATGAGCAAATAAAGGGGCAGCTTCCTCTTGGGTGGGAGGTTTTCCTCACACCAGCTGCAGAGGGACTGTATCTGTGCCACCCTACAACTCCCTTACCGCAAGCAGAAGCCCTAGACCCAGCAACACGCTGAGAGTTTACCCGCCAGCCTCAGGCTCTGCCATTGACACACAGCCTGCCTGGCAGAAGTACAGCAAAGCCGTACTGACCATTGAGTCTTTTTTCCCCCTCCCTTCCCTTCCATACATTAACCACAGCCGCATTGCTGGCCTGGGCAGAGTGGTGCTGGCTGTCTCCAGGGAGTCACTGACAAACCATCTTACTGGTGCACTGGAGACATAAAAGTCTCCTGCAAACGCAACCCTACCTTTTTGTAGCTACCCACTAAGGGATTTTGTTGCAAAGATCAAGTGATGTCAAGTGCAAGAGTACAAAAGTAACTGTTATTTAGTTTTAGCATTTGTAAACCTCGATACTCAGGAATTTAGATATTTATCAGCCCACTTACAGGAGAAGTATGAAGACCAACACCTGTAGCAACAGATGCTGATTTGTGTTCTTTGTCTTGCTGAATAACTTCGACACCTATTTTTCCAGGGAGAAGAACCTGAACAAAATCACTTTTATCACGATGGATCCCAAACTGCTGTCCAGTGACCAGTTAGTTTGCAAAACCCTCTTCAAGTGCTTCACAGCTGCTCCACTGACTCCATTGGGTTCTGCACGCAAACAGCACCTCAGGAAGGCCCCGTAAAGCCATGGTGCTCCTGTCCTGCATCCAAAGCTCAGCAGTGCTCTTTTCCCCAATGCATGACCAGAAGTGTAAGGCGTATTTTCAGATCTTTCAAACAGGTTCATTATGGGCTTAGTGCCAAGCCTATTGCAAACACCATAAAAAGACCTCAGCCGATTTTGGAGGTCTTCGGATCAGTTGTTCTAGGAAACCGATTTGTACGAAGGTAGGAGGAGGAAGAAACAGTACTTACAAGAACTGTGGGATCAACACAACAAAAATGCTCCAACTGAAGCTGCAACACCGATTGCCAGTTTGCATGGCTGTGCTAAGCTTAGCAAAGGTAGGACTGGTCCCTACAATCTGAGGAGTTTAACTCCAGAGGTGCACAAAGCTGATCAGCAAATGCTTTTGTTTATAGCGCGGTGACTTCCTATGGCTGTTTAAAAGCTGGGTTCTCATCTGAACCGGCTGACCCTATTCCCTCCCTCGTATCTGGATACAGCCACGTGTTGCTGAGGAGCAATTCATTCCCATCATTTTGGACCTCTGTTTTAAGGTGGGAAGAACTGGAGACACCTGTCAGCCTTCAGCGGTGACAAACAGAGCTTGGATAATGACCAGAGACTAGATGCACAACTTGCAGAGGGCTAATATTAAGCAAGGGAATCCCACCGTGTGCCTTTTAGCTCACTCAGGGTTTATAGGCAAGTCAGCAGCCAGATTCAAAGGGATAGTCTTTGATGGGTGAACATAAAGGTGCTGGTCATCCTCTTGTCACCTCACCATTTTGCTGGTTGTTTTTGTATTTAGATTATTCTTGCTACATAGTGACCTGACAAACAAAGTCAGAAGTCCATGGTAATCTTGTTCAAAAAGTACATATATTTAATAATGATAACAAATACAATTTTTTTCCCCTGGAATTTCTACTACTGTATTTCAGTAAGTCCCTTCTATGGTCACTGCAGTTTGACTGTACATAGCTACTGTCTAAGCTGGATACATATGGTTATGTTTTAGCAGTGTAGTACTCAAATATTCTCTATAAATATAATAAAAGATTTAACATTTCTGTTTTCATTCTGATTCTTACACATATTTACTGGATTTTCACAAAAAATACATGTCTCTTTCCTGCCTCCCCCAACCTTTTACTGGGTTCCAAATAAACCTGAGTTTGTAATTCAAGTCAGTATCTGCCATCTGTTCAGGTACGCAAGTCCGACGCACGCAAAAGATGGGATTTCAGTGGTCCCTGCTCACTAGCTTTGCAGCACAAACATCTTCTTAGCATGAAGAAAAAGAAAATGCTTTGATGTTTTTAAACAAAAGGAAGAGCTAAAATGGACCCCTGGGATGCACAGGTGCTCTGTACATACAAAAGATGACATTTTTCAATCTGAAAATGAGTAACATTATTTCAGGGCTGTCTTTCTTATTATACTGGGACTTTTATGTATATTATTTTGCAGGTAGCTTAACTACCCCAGAGGCGGGTGTCCTCACTACACTGAAGAGTACAAGAAGTGTATGGACTCCCCCGTACCGAACTGATGGGCGGCTTCAGTGCCAAGGTGAAGGTCCCATCTGCAGGGATGAGAAGGGCGCTCTGGGCATTTACGCTCTGCTCGTTTTGCCAGCGAGCATTCCAATATTGAACAGTCCAGTCACCTGTTATGTCAGTATTTGGATTAATGTCCAATTTTTTTCTTGCAGATTTTGGTGTAAGGCCTGAGCTATGCTGAGAATCTGGAGCATGCACTCAACTATGGGCTCTGCTGGGGACCTTCTCCCCTGCCTCTGCTGGCCCTCCTGCCCCCATCCCTGTGTATCTCTCTCATGCAACTAGAAGGAAAGCTTCTCAAACAGGGGTAATTCTCAGCATTTGCACAGACACAAAACCAATGGGGCCACAAAATTATTTGCAAAAATATTGACGAAAACAGGACTTAGATTCCTACAAATGGTCTCAATGCAAAATTCCTATCTTCCAACAACAACTCCAAGAAGATGATGATGCCTCTGCTGCCTGGGTTTTGAAATGACATTAAGTGGGTGGGCAGCAGTGGGGCTTATGCAGGCCAGGGCTGCCTGCTTGGGAACCAGACTGGAACAAGCTTTGTTGAGACATCCTGTACACACAAACGTATACGCAAGCGCGGTACAGACGAAAGAAAAGAGTAGTCTTTGGCTAAACCTTCTGATTTATAGGAAATGGTTTGAAGACAAAAACAGAACCAAAAAAATGTTGCCAACCTCTCAGATGTATCATTTACTTAGAAAAACAAGACCGGTATGCAGAACATGGTGCCTTTTAAGAAAGTTAATCTTCATTACTCATAACAATACCGAATTTTTGGTAACCACTGCATTACCAATCTTGCAGTATAAAATGGCATTGGTACAGGTTCATGTGTCCTTTATTAGTCTTTTTAGTTCACTCCAGTCTCTCAGAAAAGCCTTCAGGTGTGTCCAATGCTGCCTTGCTGTAACAGGGACTAACAGTCCTGCACATAGGTGTGCCATGGAACTAGTATGGCTGCAAAAATCAGAGGTGACTGGATTGTTTAAACACAGCATGTTGCAATCTGGATTGCTGTTGAAGCATCTGCTTGCAGATCTACCATATGAAAAGAACAGGCATCTAGTGATCTAGTGTGGTGAATTTCCACATGATGAAATTTGTGTTAAATAGTCATGTTTCTTCTGAGTGACATCCTTAAATCATCATTTTCTCTAGGAAAAAGATGATTCCGCTATCAGCTACTTTATGTAATTAACAGTAAAATCTGCTTTGATTTCCAATACTCCCACTTTTTCTGAATGTTTAGATCACTTGTGTCTTTATTCAAGCTTCTACCAACTTCATCTTCTTGGCAGTGCTTGTTAGCAAGTTGACTTTGGACATAGTACCTTGAGTTTTTCCACTTGTCTAGCCATCTGAACAACGCCTGTAGCAGTACCATGTACTGTGTGGCACAGGCAGATGGAGTGTGGACAGTCTTACCACAGATCCTGGATGGGACCGGCATTCATGGCACCACGCAGGTTACCTTGATGAATCAAACCCTTCATGTTTGCTGTTCTTCCAATCAACCTTACTACAGTACTAGATGAGAGCAGTGAAAATACATATTCACGTAGCTCTTTCGAGACATGTTTTACTGTACAGTTAGATGCCAAATGTTAATATTTAACAGCACAAGCAGAGCCCTTTTCTTTCAGCTTCAATATGTAGGACAATGCCTTCCTTAGAAGCAGACCTCTGATGTTCTATGTTGGACCACTGTGGTATATTACGTAGTGACAGCAACATGCCTGTGGCTTTCCCTTCTTGTTAAAAGTAAGAAACATTAGGTCCCAGAGAACAGCAGTGCAAATCCCAGGATGTCAGACTAACACTGGCCGCTGACAGCATCTGCTGCATTGAAGGAAATCTGCGCGGGGCTCATCTGCTGCAGCTGAGGCATCCTCGCTTCCAGCGGCTTGTCGCTTGCCGACTGCATTGTCTGGTTCCTCTTCCGCAGCATCTGTCCGATCCCCATCATGGGGAATCTGCCTCTGCTTTTAACACAGTTGGGGCTACCCAAGGGGTTGTTGGAAACCAGCTGAGTAGGGGACACTGCTTCTTCCTTTGCCGGATACGCTTTTTCTTCATATGTGAAAGAGACTTGGGTGGGGTGGACGGGGGACATACTCCCTGGCTGAAAAAGCGGAGACAGTGTCCTTTCACTTGAGCTTTTGTAAGGGAAATTCATTGGCGAGCCTAAAATCCTGTACTGATGAGAGGGGGAAACCTGGTCTATTTGGTCCTCTCTGTCAACCGACTCGAAGGAGTGCACAATATTCAGGATGAGAGGAGAGTCCTTTGCCCGGCCCCCGATTCGGGCCGGCTCCTGCTGCGGAGACTCCTGCCTCTTGAGGAGCCGAGGGGTTCTGGGGGGCGGCTGCTGGACTTCGAGGTACTCCAGGGAGCTGGAAGTGACGCAGCCCGTCTTGGTTGCCAGGGGTTCGTGGAAGGGGCTTACCGCACTGCTGGAGTCTGCAAAGCAATCAGAAAAGGAACCAGAAGAGCAGATTGTATTTAATAGCACTGCCTTCTCTGCCTTACAGCAGACAGCGTCCGACAACACCTTTAACAATTTTAGGAGAGTGTGACAAATGCACTAGCTAGAACAAATGGTCTTAGGGATATACTCAGAACCTAATTCCCTGACTCTCATTTGATACTTACGTTGTTGTTTCATGGGTAATTTATCTGCCACTTTCCTCAAAGGCAAGAAGAGTGCTTAAACTGAGTAAGACAAGGACATGAAAAGGAAAACCACAGATGTCTGCAGCTGTTTGTATTAATTATATCCTCTAAGGCCATGTCTGAGAGATCTCACATTTCTCCTTTCTTAGTGCAACTTTGCATGGTTTTAACTGGGTCTGTGTACTGTATTCACTGACATACCTAGAGACACAGGGGACAACAGTGAGTTAATCCCTAATGTCTTTACTTGCATTTTGGAACAAAATCTGTTCTTGGTTTCACACATGTAAATATGGAGTAGCTGTACTGGCCAGATTCGGGCCGTTACAGTCTGAACAGATTTGCTGCATCGACTTCAGCGAGAATCTTCTCCCAGCAAGGACTGAATATAAATGGAACAATCTTTGCAGGATTTGGCCCAGTAAAACAAAACAGCTCATGGAGAAGATCTGCTCGGTTTCTACAGGACGCTGGCACTCGTTTATGCCAAGCTAGTCACAAGAAAACATGCTTTGCTGCCTTTATGGAAAGCTATTCAAGGAGCCTGCTTTGCTAGGTTTCCCCTAACTGAAAGAATAGCGGACTGGCAGTTAATCACTGTCCATGAGTTCCCTCAGTCTCAAACCATCTAAAAGGGGCACAAAATAATTTAGGTCTGCCAGCCCTCAGGTCACAACCACAAATCTCACATGTATTTCTTTTGAAAGTGATGGTCTTGGCAGGGTTTGAGACCTGAATGGATGTATGGGATGAAATCACTCACATTGAGAGTTGTTTGGGAAAAGCAGACCAGGTTTAATCTGACTAGTTTCTTCCCAAAACTGGTCAAAATTATTTGACCACTTCATTTAGGAAGTGTCAAAACATGGATTCCATAAGCAGGGAAATGCTTTAGTCGAGATCTGAATGATTTTCAGGTTTCAGTTCAAAAAAGCAGGGAGAAACCTAAAGAGGAAAAAAAATGAACTACGTTCACTTCCTCCTGTGCCTCCCTCCCAAAAGGAATGACAAATTCTGAACAAAATGAGCCTTTTTTAATGTTTTTTACATTTTTCACAAAAAGTACGTCCCATTTCTGACCAGCTCCGCGGACTACTGCTACCTTGCAGCAGAGGTGCCTGTGCTGCCAGACAAATACCACTTTGACATTTTTTAAGGTATAAAACATCAAATGATAACTTATCAAGTCACAAGAAAGAGCAAAAAACCACCATAAGCCACCACTCTAAATAACTCCCTGACACCACATTAAACATTCTGCATCACCGTATTTCCCCCCACTGCTCTGTAATGACCTTCCCTCACTTAGTTCCTTCATTTAACAGCTGGCTACATCACCTTCCTGCTCCTCAATGTCTCCCATCCACATCCGCACTACCAACACCCCATTTTCCCCGCTGGCTCCTCTTTCCCTCCGCTCCTTTCTTCCACCTCCTTTTGCGAGCAGCTCTCAGCCGTTCCTCCCAGGCTGCTTCCTACCCTGCGTGATTAATGCTCTGCTCTCCTCTAGCTGTCTCGTCTTTCCCCTTCTCTGTTAATGCTTTCCCCTTTCCTTTTGCTGCCTGAAATTTGCTGGGGTTAGCAGTCCCACCTGCATTTCCTCTTGCCTGCCTATTTCCCCTTCCTCCACCATCAGCTGCCGCGCACTGCTTCTCCCAGGGATGCCACCGTTACCAGCACTCTCCTCAGGGTCAGGGATTTCTTCCCGTGCTGCCCCTTAGTACCCCTTAGCAATACCGGTAGGAAGAAGCTTGTCTACCGGCTTTGGTTTGTCAGTGATCTGGGGTGGGTGTTGATGCCTTCAAAGCACCAGTGTGAAGTGCAGATGATTTTGTGTAAGTATGTATAAATAGGGAAAGAAAGCTTTTTTTAAAACACTGTGGGAATTCTGTCAAATAAAAGAGAAGTAGAAGTGAGGATTCATGACTGCTGAACATTGTCATGGTTTCCCCAGGATGTTTCCTTCAATGTTTGGCTACGTTATCCAGTCCTCTTTCACATACCACCTCCAGAGCAGACAGTGAATGCAAGCACACGACTGTTTACTAACAAACACACAACACACAAGACGCTCTCATTAATACCACGCGTGCCCACGCATGCACATGCGCACAGGGACACACCACTGGTATTTCTCCCACTGACCTTTCTCCGGACCTCCAGTCTTGGTGACTTTCCGGTCCTTCAGCAGAGCCTTGGTGTTCTGTATCTGTGAGATAAGACAGGAAGAAGGCTGTCTATATGAAACTGGACTTTTCTCAGTTTTCTTTGGGAGCTGACGGTGAAGAATCTCCCCTTTCTTTTCTTGTTCTTTGAGTTTTTTGTCCTTTAAGTTGTAAAACAAACAAGAACAATTTGGTTTACTTAAGGGAAATTTAAATGACCCCCAGACTTATAAGCACACCACTTACTGAAGCCAACTTAAAAACTATACATTTACAAGGAACTTATCCTGGCTACTCAAGATAACTAAATCTTTCATGTCTCATTTTCCTCTGATCTGTTTGACATGATTTCATGGCTCCCATCTGCTCTGACACTCATACAGTGTGAAAGTTGGTTTTGGAAAATTAAAGGAAAGCTTTCTCTTCGGAGGCCATTTGTCCTAGGACACCTCGTTGGAGCAAGTAGATGAAGGTTCCTGCTCCTTCATACCTGAAATTTGCCTCCCCATTTAAACACTGAAAAAAGGTCTTTGATTTCTCTTTATTGCACTTCCTCTGACATTTGAAAAGGTGAGCTGCAAAGCTTTAAAGACGTTTAAACTCTTTGAGTCTTTTATCTTCTGTCCAAAACAGATCAGGAGGAATACGGCCCTTGCTTTTACAGCATCTCTGCAACTGCACAAGACATGGAGGGGGAGAAAATTACTGACCCAACCTTTCACTGAACCCTAACTCCTTTTCGTGACGGGGAAGGCAGCTGAAGGTGGGATTGCAAGCGCATACATCCTAAAAGATAGGTTTGATCTTCAATGATGACAGAGGGAAATCAGAAGTTGGGAATGGGATCTGAAGAGGAATCCAATTTTCAAAGCACTGTTTTACAGTGAAAATTCATTTTATCTTTTTTCAACGTGAATCACTAGATTCTGCAAGCTGCGTAACACTCTTTACCTGCCACTGATTACAGGGGGAGCTAAAACTCTTATTTAACTTCTAAAAATCAGGCATCAGATTTGTGGCCCACATTTTGCCATTCCTCAAAGACTTCAAGAATCTCTCACCTTTCTGGAACAAATCTGTGTGGTCTGGTTTTAGATGTCAATCTCAAAAAAGTGGGGCTTTTGTTCTGGTTGCTTTGGGGTTGTTTCTTTAGAGGGGCTTCTATGTCACATTCTTTGTGTGGCTGTAATTCTCATTTAAGCAACATGTTTCACTGAGTCTTATTGAAAAGTCACTGTAACTACAAGTCTTTTTTTAAAAATGCAGGGAAGTTCCTTCACCCAATTATGTGCTGAGGCCTGTATTTTGTCTGATAATTATGCACTGCCAAAGGGCTGGCTCTCTTGATGATTTTCTATTGAAAGTTCATTGACATGAAGTCTATTGAAACCTTCAAATGCAAAGTAACATGCATACATGCGAGAGAGGGAAAGAAAGATGCAGAAGACAACTTGGGTTCTGTTGGGCCACTACACAGCTCTGGAAATGTATTAAGACACCTAAGAGGAAAATAACCGGATTGCACTTGTTATGATTATTCCCAGCTCAGACAGAGTTCAGCCCCCCACATAGAGGGTGTCTGGGCATTGCTGGGCTCATTAACCTTTGAGTTTTCAGAATTTACGGAGTCAGAAGGAAGAGCTTCAGTGAATCATGAATTGGGGTTTTTAGTTTTATTACAGAAGTGGTTAGGTGACTTGGGAGAGTGAGAACCAGAGACCTTCTGAGTTCCTCGTTGTCTTCACATCTGTCTCCCTTCACGCATGTGTTTTTTGTCGCCAGCCATCCCTCCATCCATCCCTTACCCCCTCCAATTTCTTTCCCTTTAGCTAGCTAAAGCTGGCTAATCCTTCCATGGAAACAAACCAATGCATTATGGAGCCATCATCACTTTGCTTGCATGATACCTCTTCTTCCACCTGATGTCTTTCCCCTTGCCTTTAGAGGCTGTAAACACCTCTGTCACCGAGCATTTATTCCTCCCTGCCTGTGTTGTGCTTGGAACAACACAATGTCTGATCGGTCCTAGGCACTGTCTGGGCGACCACAGTCACTACTGATGACGATGAAGTAATAAAAACAGTAATAACAACAATAGCAATAATAATAATAACAACACTGTGTGAATAACACCCTGCGACAATAGAGTCAGTGGGAGCTGTACAGTTAATTTTGAGCCTACCACACTATTTTCCTCTCAGGGCTCTAAAACTCTGCTGCGAAGTTCAGTAAAAACTGGGCTCTACTGCATATCTTTTTTTAAAGGTACTTGTGAGGATGAGACCAAGTGGTGACTGTATTAAGTCTAAAGGAGACTATCAAGATTGTTAGCAGCTTTCTGCTATTTTGGATAGGTGAAGAAAGAATTTGCATGTCAGTTGCTGCAGCATCTGTCAGAATGCAGGACGTTTCAATGCTGCAATATTTTTAGCCTAATGGTACAAGAGCCAAGCCGCAGCTCCTTACCTGCCAAGTGCCCCTGACTTTGCCTTCACACTGCTATGTTTTCTAAGCAGCAGTAATACAGTCATACCATACAATTAAAAGCACTCACAATAAGAAAATTCACATATCTGGTGTTAGCAATTGATTAGTTTACCCTGGGTGAACGTTGCAAATAGTCTTATAAGTATTTTTAAAACTTACTAACGTTATTTCTCTTAGGTGATGGTTGTGAGAGGGGAAACGACCAAAATTCTAAACTCCCAAGGTGCCACAATACTATTATATTTTAAAAGGAAAGGAAGATTTCCTTCAGGGGAGTTATAAAAGTTCGCTCTTCACTGTACCATGCACAGCCATGTAATGGCATGCTGTCGCACAATGCAGGAGTTGTACCGGTATGTTATACTTGAATAGGTTTGGCATTACATCATCCTCTGCTATTTCCTGTCCTGACCTCGACCCGAAAAACTACCCTTAGTCCCAGCAACGGATTTGAAAGGAAGATAAAGGGTATTTGCCTTGGCCATGTCTGAAATGGTGATAAGACAATGATACAAGTTCTTAAAAGTTGCAAATTTCCTGAGTCTGAGCCCACCAGCTACCCTGTGGGAGACAGGTATCCCCAGCACTGGTCCCCTGGATTTGCTGGAGGGACGGCCGCTCATCACCTGAGGCCTCTCCAAGAAAAAGAGAGCTGGAGAGAGACAGACTGCTGCCTCCTTCCTCCCTGTGCTGCCCAGCTGCCCTGAGCACCAAAATGAAATCAGCCTGCAAAACAGCCTGGTTACTTAGCACCGACAGCAGCTCTCAGCACCCTCAGCCCTGGCGCACTGATCCCACCACCCCAGGTTCGGAAACCTAATGGAGAAGAGGGGCTGGGCACGACCGCTGCCTGCGTGCCCTGCTGCCTGCCCCAGCAGGCAGCCCCTCGATCGAGGCAAAGTCCTTATTTCACATTGCTGGAGTGAGGTGGAAGAAATTCAGTCAGCTGCTGAAACCGAAGCTGACCAGCTCTCCTCTCCCCGCTATTCCCATGGCAACACACGGCTACGCTCTCTGTGCAGTGTCTGCCTCGGGACCAGTGCCTCCTAGTTCCCCTCTGGAAATGGGGGATGATAAGAAGACTCCATGTGCAGCTCATGAACATGCCTAAGATTATGAAATCTGTATCCCTGGGTCCAAGTGGTACCCACTGATCCCAGTGGCACAAGCTAGATGCTACCAGGGCTATGTTCCCAACCATATGAAGGCATTTTAGGAGAGACGTCTGCCAGTTATAAAGGGCAGTAGCATCCCAGGGTCTGTATTCAACCACATGTGCTGCTGTAACTGTCCTGGTACAGTAAGTGTAACACAATCCCCTTGTGTAAATACAGCTAAAGCGATATAAACCACGCTTTATACTCAGCGATGCCCATGCAGAACAAGAATATACTGTATTATCGTTGCAGTGTCTGCACTGTGATTGCATCAAGGTAACTATTTCAAGAAAGAAATGACACCCCCTCATCCTCTAAATAGCTCCACTGGGACCAGCTCCGAGTGCAGGAGATGCTTTGGAGGGAGCCTTTATCCCTACAAACCAAACTGGAGTCATACAGTGGCACTACCGTTAGTTTTCAATTATCCTTGTGGAAGTCAAACACCAGTTCCCCTCTAGGGGTGCGGGGATTTCAGGACCACCACCAAACCGGACCATGCATTTCTCTCAGCTACGTGCGGGTACACAGGCAGGCCTTGCTGCAGGCTCCCCTGCACAGGGTAGGTACACAGAAGCTGTAAGCTACTGCCTGGATGGCAGGCAGAGCACGCCCATGGCTCTCTGTCACTGCACAGAGAAGTGACACCAGCAGCTGGAAGAAGCTGGCCCAGAGAGCGTCAGGATGCACCATGAGACATCTGCAGTGTTCACCTCCGGGTACCTGCCTGTGTTTCCAGAGGAAGGTTGCCCTGCAACAGCTTGAAATAAGCTGTCAAAGAGCATTTTGAAATATTATATTCATTGAGTCTACCCACTGCTGATACATTTTAAGTAAGGTGGGTTTTGATTTATGTAAGAAAAGAATTATAAGTACTTTGTCCTGCTATTTCCATCTGGCTTGCTGTTCAGCTTGTCTTGCAAGCAGTCTTTAAAATAAACAAAACCAGCCATGACACAAAACTGCCCTGCGATTAGACCATCAATCCAGCGCCGAAGAGTAGCTTTTGAAATAGGTAGACTCTTCAAGAATACTGCTCTTTGTCTTGGTAGGTAAGACTTGCACAGCTCATATTACTCTTGTAATTTTAGTGCTTGGCAAAGAATCAGCTGGGGAAGAAAAACTGCAGCTATGAGAAGACTCCTATATGTATTCTTTTAATATAGACTATCTTCTCTATTTGCAGGCAAAAAGACTGGAGACTGACAGAGCAAAAGGTAACCTGGTTAAATCTTTTCTCTGGCCAAGGGAAGTCCCTCACGGTGCAGTGGGCTAGTTCTGCATCACTTCTGCTAACCTGATAAGAGTTTTGTGCTAATACAGTTTCATTGTTTCTGGTAGTCAAGCCAGTCTTGGCCCAGGACACCAGGAATGCCAGGTGACCAGGGACGGTCACCCTGGCTGTCACTCAGCTCTCCGCCCTACATCACCAAGGTCTTGAGACTCAAGGCAACACAACTTCTTACAACACCAGCAATTTGCACCCCAGAATGAAACTACAGAGCCCCCTGAAGAAGTTTGCATTATTTTGGTAAACAGAGCATTTAAAACTTTTATTATCTTCATAAAAGTCACCTTTACACTTCCACCTAGGGGGTTGCTATTTGTTCCTTTGAAAAGAAATTGAAGGAATTATTTGTCCTGTACAGGCAAGATCACAGGCCTTTTTTTTCTCCAGAGGTCCAGAAATCCATCGCCTTAATCACATTCACCAGGGATCCTCAAATTCAGTCTGCTTTCAAAGTACCTTAATGAGCTTTAATGAGCTTTACCTCATAGGAGTCTTTATTTGCCTTGTATTTTTCTATCTGGTATAGTTGGTTCTTGTGGCAAATATTGTCCTGGCCTTCAGACTTCTGTGGAGAGAGAAGCACAGAAAAGTAAAGTATGTAAGATAATTAGAGAAAACTAACATTCAACTACTGCTTAATGGACCGTATCCACTCTTGGCATTCAGTGGAGGTGCGCCAACTTACAGAGATGGTGAATTTGGTCCATTACATTTTAAATACCATTGATGGCATCATCATTAAAACAAGCTTGCTAAAAGAACTGAGAAAAGAAAAAAACTAAGAAGCTGTTGTCAGATCGGAAGGCCGTTGAGGATAATTTCTCTAAGAAGCAAACACATTAAGAAGAAAACTCCATACAACCCACCCTCCTGCCCATGCAGTCACGTAGGACCCTACAGACTTTCAGCTAGTTAAGACTCCTTGCCAGACCACAGGCAGCTGAGTGGAGAGGCCAGGGGAAGAGAGTGTGTAGCTTGTCTTTGTGCGCTGTGCCCATCCTAGCACTCCAGCAAGTACCACGCAAAACGTGGCTTGAGAGCTCCGCTCCTCGGGATGTACAAGGAAGGATGACATGTGGCAGCAGACTCCTGCCCTAGAGAAAGCTGCTGTGCAAACCCATCAGCAGTGTTTCTGACCCCCAAGCCATACTCAGGGGCCAGGAAGGGCAGCAGGAGATTAGGAGACTTTATATTCATGTTATTTATCATGTAAAACTTTCAGCTAAGTTTTCACTTAAAAACTAAATAAAATCTTAATAGCTCTTAAGCTTCATCTTGATTTCCTGAATCAAATTACATTGTGTCATTGATATTTCAAGTGGCAGAATTATCTCAACATACAGACACAGTACACACAAGTAAGGCTCTTCACGGCAACAGTTTGCTTTCTATAGGGTAACTGCCTAGCCAGAAGGAATCTCCTATGGAAACAGGGACTTGTGAGACATAAAGCCTATCAGCAATGCTCTCTGCAACCTGGGGAATTCTTATCTGAAATAATGTTATTAGTTTGCAAGGAATACCTTCCCTTCACGGTTACTGTTACAAAATTATCAAAAAAAAAACCCCCTTGCGTAAAGCCTTGAGATCAAATGCCAGCAAGCTGGGAAACTTTCAGCACTTTTTTTATTCCCCTCACCCACTTGTCCAAAGAATTGGCATCAAGCAGTACTTACCCTAAGGCTTGCCAAGTAGCGCTCCAGCTTCTTATTAAGTAGAAAGTAGATGGCAAGTGTGTGACTTGCCCTGTTTGAGAGCACAGTGTTGATGACATCGCTGTTCTTGTAGCCGAGCTTCTCGGTCATATGGAGCAGCACGCTTTGGCTAAGGTCCTCAAGGTGAATCCTGTACAGAGAGAGAGGCAGAGCATGCTGTTCGTACCATCCTGCCAGCAGCAGAGTCTTGCCAGCCACAGGGGATGTGTCAGAGTGTAAAGAAAAGGCCTGAAAGGCTCAGTAACATTGGAGCGATTAGCTCTCTCCTCCTGTGAGCAGGCATGAAAAGGGCAGACTATTTGGGAACCACAGGCACCGCAGGAAGCCATGAGAGCAGAACGAACAGCAGTCTCCCTACATGTCCTACCCTGATGGGAAATGGCACCGTGATGCTCAGGATGCAGCCATTTGTTACCCTACAGCTGACTAGTGAAGACCGTCAAGATCATCTGGCTGCTTTTGAAGGAAAAGAGGTAAAATCCAACTCAGGTAGCTACATTTGGCTTTCTGAAATGACCCCTTCCTTGTAAGCAAACACCACTGCACTCAGCTTCGCTCCTTACCTGTTGCACAATATTCATGCACTAAGTAGCTAGGGAATTTCATGCCAAAGAAAGGAGATGTACAGGGAGGGTTATTACAGCAGCTCTCAAAATGGTAAAACTGCTGCTATACTCCTGTCAGTTAAAAGCACAATTACAATACATGTTTATGTATGTGCTCTTCTCTAAAGTCTGTAACAGACTCAGCCAAGGCGAGAAATGGGAGTACAGCAGCCTTGTGGAAATGGCAAAGCATCTTCTCAGTCTAAGTTAAAACCAGATTTTCCATAGAACTCTGCTCCTATTTAGACCTCTAAATGTGCTGGCCAGCTTCCCAGATGTACCCGTCAACTCCCATCCATCTCCAAAGAAATGCTGGGTTTCATTGGTTTCTAAAGAATATTCCTTGCTCCTAAGATCAAGCCTAATATCTGCCTAAGGCAACTTAGGGGAGTGTAGGTTGTGGGCTTTTTATAACCTGCCTTCCGCCTTCAAAAGCACCTTTCTCCACCTTTCCCACTCCTGCCCTGCTGTCCCCCTGTCCTGTGCATCTGTGATGCGAGGAATGCCCGGACAGCAGTCTGGGTCTGATGTAGAGGACTTAGACAAGATCTAAAACACAGTCTGGAAAATCTCAAATAATTCTTTATTCGGTGTGCTTACTAACATTTGTTCTGCAGCTAAGGAATGCTTGGGGTTGGGTTTTTTTTAAAGTTTTTTAAGTTCAAAAGCAAAACTTATCTTGGCTATTGCACGTTAAAGCATCTGGACAGCAAAAGAAATTCAAGCAATTGCTACTTGAAGCAAAATGGGAAATTTTTGCTTGCCTTCAGGGAATTTCATTAATAAAAGCAAGCTTATAAAAAGCCTGGGAGAATATTCTCCTGAAAATGCAGTTTCTGATGTTCTTCCACCTAATATCCATGCTCTCCCCTTTCCTACCATGTTCCCATCTTGGGAACGACAGGCATTACCCCCCAAATGGTGGAAAAGCACTGCAAGAATGTAACACAGCCTCTTGCTTGTGTTGATTAAGAGGGGAAGTGATTCTTCGCAAATTCAATAGTGCATTTTTCTGAACTATTTCAACACATCTTACCCACATCTGCACACTAACAAAAACTTGGGAGACACTCTGTCGAAGCTGACTCTAGTGGTACTTTCTGAGGCAAGCTCAACAGGAGATAGGCCATGCCTTTAAATATTTCAAACTTTATAGAGTATTTTCCCTATAAGGCTCCAGTATGACAAAGTCTAGGTGGGTCAAGCTTGGGACATCAACTAATTAAACTAAAGAAATATTATCCAAAAAATGAAGTAAAAGAAAGAATCTGTATGGCTTTTATCCTTTACAGCTTTACATAAAGTCTATGTTCAGATAGAAGTATCCACTTTTTTTTTGTTTTCAGATCAAATGATGAGAAAAGCAGTGCAATGAGAGAGAAAGAAAGAAAGGAACTGGGTTTTTTAATAGCAAAGCATTGCATTCCACATTGATGTCCCCTTTAAAAGTGCTTATAATAGGAAAGGATTATTATCATCACCATATTCACATATTTGCATGAGCAAACATATGCCCCCTCTATAGTTCGGCACTGCATTTTCTTCTGTTCTTCCATTTGATTTGCTTCCCTTTAGGAGGGAATGATTAATGGGCACTCCATAAATAGAGAGCATTGCACAGCTATTCTATCTAATAGAGGCCAGCCCCTTCTGTAAGTCACCTACCTAAGTGCACCAATGAGCAAACTCTAGAAGGGACGCTTCCACCACAACCTGACTAGAGCCTGACAACTGCAAGGAATTAAAAAATAGAGGCATGAAAATGTACCTATAAATGCAAAAGAATTGTGAAAGCACATTCAAGCCTATTTCTGTCTTTTTTCCTCTTTTCTGCAGATAAGACACACACAGCAAGAGAATTAAATTACCCATACAGCTCTCAGTTACACTTACATTCACTTAACAGATGCCACATTTAGTAGATTGATTAGACTCATTATGACAGTGATTTCATTAGCTTAACGACTCATTCAGTTTACACTTGTTTTCCCTTTCTTTACCATACAATGTTCAAATGTACCATACTTCAGTATGGTCCAATGCACCATAGGAACTCAGATTTCCTTTTGTTGGACAGCATACTATGCAAATTAACTCAACTGCCCTTAAATTTGGGGCAATAATGCTGAGATAATGGGTCTGCCTGCTCTCATTCTTATTACTTGCAAAATAATTGTTCGTTCGTAGGGGCCATCTTTATATTCTGTCCACGTAGGTCTGGGGATTGCAGGCAGCTGGCCTCACATTTGCCCTCCCTGTTTCAGTGGATGGCTCTAGTGATACCTCCAGGCATCCAAGCTGCTCAACATCCATCCAACCATATTTTGAGAGCAGGAGACCTGTTATTCTCCTCAGGTCAAAGAATGGCATATTCACAGTGATTCTCCACGATGCATTACTTGAAAGTTAAGACACTACCTCTGGAAGGGAAATGCTTGCTGCTAAATTAGGGCACCTCTCTTCCCTGTCAATGCAAAGAGAAAGGGAGGTAACTCAGGTAGGAGCCCAGACTGTGCAGGCTGTGACCCGCAGGCCAGCCAACAGCAACGTCAGAGGGAAAGGTCTCCAAAAATTCCTAAAGGCTTTCCTGAGATTCAGGGCTCAAACTGATTTCCTGTGCCCAGGTCTAAGCACGATCAAGCAGCGGCAGCGCTCACCACCTGCTTCAGCAGTAAGAGAGGGGTGCCGCAGGTGCCTCTCAGCCCCACGGGGGCTGGACCCACAGCTCTGAAACATACCCTGTTCACCTGGCTAGCGGCGGAGCAGAGGGGAAAACCGGTGGGAGGCACTCTTACCAGCAAAGCTGTGACCTGGGCCGAATGCTGAAAGCTGGTTGTATGTATGGCTTGAGCATGCCTATGGGACCGAGTCCTTCAGGGCACCGACACAAAAAGATGGCCTGGTTGGTGAACACCAAATCATTTTTGGGTGGAGGACAGTGGTTCAGACTTTCAGACAAAAGTAAGTTATCACGTCCCTAGGCATACGCTACATCTGGTATCTGGCAACTGAGTAAACTGTAGGGGGGAAGTTAGGATCTCCACTTTGGGACTCTCCTGTTAGCAAGTTAGGACAGAAATTTTGGGGCACTATCAAATTTTAAGCACCAAAATTAGGCTTTAAGTTGCTGTCTCTGCCTCAGTGTTACTTCGGATCTTGGCCTGCAAGCTAGTAACTCCTCCAGTGAATCCTCTGCAGGTACTAGATAGCCTATGAGACACAGCTGGAGGGCTTTGATACAGGAAGGAGGTTTTATCTGATCAAATATAGATATATATTTCTAAGTGAGTTGCCTGAGGCTCCATTTACAGTCACTGCAGAGGAACTCGGATCTCCTGAGCACAAAGTCATCCTACTGCAGGATCAAAAAGAAGTCAGATTCATCATTCTGTAAAAAGTGCCCTTATTTCTCTCCATTGACTGTAAGGGGAGCCCAGACTGGCTGGCTCATGTGTCAGCTCTACACTGCAGATGTTTAAAGTCAAGCAAGATTATATCAAACCAAAGTGGACAACAAGTATCTGTTTTTCCCGAGATGGATGTTTGACTGGCCATGAGATTTGTTCTCTGTTTGCATTTAGTCATGCATTTAGCACCGTGCAGGTATTCAAGATCAACATCCAACAAAGCCAGATCATTTAACTCTGACCTTTCTCACCATAGTTTGCATATTTACTTAATCCACAGAACCTCATGTATGTATCACAAATAGGCATAGCGTCTACTGCAAAAGTAGCTTAGCTTTTACTGACAAACAAGAAGATCAGAACTACCTGTCACACATACCCATTCCAAGGTCTGGAGCCAATTAATCATATGATCTGCACCCCAGACCACCCTGCAAATAATGTACCGTATGCCAGCTTCTAATTTAAGGTATTGCTTTTTACAATCTCAAGCAACACACGTTCAGTGGCCAATCCTAATAACTTTTAGGATGGAGTCACAAAAGCAATCCCAGAAAATGCACTGGGATGCTGTCACACAAATGGAACTGAAACACCAGAGCCATTCACGTTTTAACATACATAATGTATACAGACCCTGGCAGGCTTTCTCCCCTCTTTTGCACAGTACCTGTTTGGATATGTGACATTAGGTGGTGCTCTTCCAGGGTAATTCTCATTAAGCCATCGATTTGCAAGTGCCTGCTGGATGTTTGGTCTCTTTGCAGGATCTGGCTCTAGTAGAGATCGTAGAAAGTTTATGGCCGCTGTGAAGAAATCAAGCAAAAAATCCAATAGCTATGTCATCTGCTTTATGACTTAACACAGTAGTTGAGCTACTACAGGTGTGTAGCCTGACCAAAAGTATACTAAAAAGGAATGTTTTCCTTATGGTGTGCTCTAATGTCCTTGAGAAAAAGGAAAAACTGATAAGGCATTAGTAAGTAAAATAAACATGATTTATAATCACAATGATTTATAGAGTCATAAAGGAGAGGAGAAAAAGTGCCTTTTGTTTCAGAGCCTGTTTAAAGTTTCTGAGCAGGTTAGCCAAAATTTAATTTTTGTATGAGGACAAGAGGCCTGAGTAAGGTCAGAGGCAAATCACTCAATCTGTGTTTAAAATAGAAAGAGATGGACTGGGGGTGAGTGGAGAGGAGGGGAGGGATGCAGAGCTGGGAGGGAAGACATGGAGAATTGGGCTCCCTTTGACATTATAAGGACAAATTCTCTCCTGGCTTCTATCCAACCTACAATCAGTTGCAGGAGGTTTTAGCCAAATTAAAAGAGTACAGTAAATTAACAGGCTTCATTCTGTTTTCAGATACTGAACCTTCAATTTTCAGTGACATTCAATCATCCTTCGGGATTTTCTTGCAAAAACACTCAAAAGTACTTTTCTGATATTTTTAAGTCATGTGCTTCTTTTATGTTTAGGAGCAATGAAATCAAGTGATTTGCTTAAAGACTCACAAGAAGTGTCTGTCTGAGCTGAAAATAAACTCTGTTTTAACTAGGTCTGGTCTTTATTCCTCAAATTATCAAGGCTAGATTCCGTTTATCGGCTACAAGATAGTAAAGAGTTAACTATGTCCTCTACAATTCCCTGCATGAAAGATAAAGAAACCTAATTCTGGGAAAACCAAGATCAGAATGATTTTGTAGAGGAGACACAGTCAAGTGAGACGATGCTAGATGAGTCCTGAATGAAGTCAACAGCAAGCAAGAGGCAGAAGTGATGGCTGTGGCAGTTTTCTCCCGGTCAGATGGACAGGACCCTGGGGGCTTTTTTCCACCTTCTTCCACAGCAGGTCTGCAGTTGCCCTCCTATGCTCTCCTGAGCGTGTCGTGTCTATTCATCTCCTTACTAGTGCGGGTGCCCCGGGCAGTGGCAGCACAGGACCACTGTGGCATCGACGTTGTCCTCTGGGATGTGCCTTCTGGGTAAGCTGCAGTACAGCCTTGCCAACACAGCTACTTCAGCTCAGCACAGGCAAACCAAAGCCCTTGAAGTCTTGTGTTACAAAGTAGATCGAATGGGATGTGCTAATGCCTCAATGCTAGAAAACTGCGCAACTATGAGCCAGTCTTCCCATTCAGGTTTACAGGCATTTGATCTCACCGTCACAGCACGCTCACTCGGCACCATGCCATCCCCTACTCTAAAGCAGAGCAGCCACGACACGTCTTCTCCACCAGCAATACAGCAGAACCCTCATGAATCCCTGTTCCCACATGCAGTTTAAGGAGAATAATATGCCTGCTCATGAGGCCACAATGTCCTCATCTAAAAAAGGCATAAACGTTAACCTAGGCACAGCACCTCTGCCCTTCACTGGTTCTCCTCTATGAGAATGCTGCCCTCCTCCGTGTTTGCCTGGCTGGCTTCCCGAGCATTTTCATCTCCCCAAGCCCACCCAAATCACCCCTCACCTGCAGTATGGGACAGGATGGCTGGGCTGATGCATCAGGGCAAGACATTGGACGGGGAAGGGAGGGTTTCTCCTCAAATAAATCAGAGTTAGACCCAATAGGTGCCAACTCCTAACAGCCTGGGTAACCTCGGCATTCCACATCCTGCAGAAATCAAGTATCAGCTGGAGAGGGCCCTGAGAGCCTACCCGTTTCAACGCCGGCCTACTATCAAGAAGCTTGTATGTGGAAGAGAGAGAGTTACCATTATGTATTTACTGGTTCAGCTGGGCATCAGCTGTGTTTTTTCTAAGCCCTTTCCTCACAAATCGCTGATTTATGGGAGGTACTTTACTTAAATCCTTCCCAACATTTTTGTTATTTTCCTACCACAGCAATATTGCGGAAGCAGCAGGAAAAGCCTACATCCAAGTTCATAAGCCTGCTGGAAGCTGATGCTACAGCTGCTCTCCGCATGCCCCCAGTGTCCTCCCATCACGCCTCTCGGGCACGGAACCCCCTCATTATGGCAAACAACAAACCCCTTGTTCTTCCATTTCACCTTCTCTCTCTCCAGTACTTTCACCATCTCTGTGTTAGAAACCACATGTATCCCATGGGTTCAAAGCAAAATAAATAACCCCTCCCCAAACCAACACCCTCCCCCTCCATCACCACCACCCTCAGTCTGCAAATCAGCTAATGTCTCCTTAAAAATCTTACTTTTTTCCCCCCTTGGAAAAAGTCAGACTAATTAAATAAGGCTTGTGAAGCACCACAGAGGTAAACAGATCCAGATCAGGAGAAACTAATTCTGGAGAGAACATCCCCCGGGAGGCTCCCTGGCCGGCCAGACCTGGGCAACATGGAGGAGATGAGTAACAGCACTTTGGCTGACTTCAGCTCTCAGGTGGTACAAGGAGGAGAGAAGCCTTTTCCAGTTAGCTGCACAGCTGTGGGACAGCAAAATTAGTCCCCCAGGGAGCAAACACAAAGCTGCCCAATCAATTTTTGGACCCACTGTGTATGAAGCCATTTTTCCTGCCGCACCAAGTAGGCTGGCGAACAAAGGGCACTGTGAAACACCCTGCTAGGGCCTCGTTACGTGAAGCCTCGTTTATGACGAGCTTGAGGACAGCACTAATCTGATGAGCCAGTGACCTGCACTTGGTGGAATTTTGTTCCCATGGCGTAATTTTGGGGCAAACTTTGCTCTTTTGACAAATGAGAGACTAGCATAATGAGAAACGACACTTCTCTCTTAACTTGCTTGAATGTACCGAGGTCAGTGATGACCAGAAACAGAGTGCGCTTCAGGTGGAGATTTCAAGACCTCTGCTGAAGACATGTTCCTTGTCATGAATGAAACCAACTTAGTGTCTTGTTCACACTGTCAGGGTATGCCTGGTTATAGGTATACAGGTATTGCTTACAAAATTGGCCAGAGAAAATGCAATGAGGTCATTTCACAAGCCATGAGCGAGCTCCACCTAATAAAATCCTTCCTCCAAGTACAGGCATGGATAGATGATGGCTTTTCTTCTCATCTCTACTTCATTTCTCTGTTCCAGAAGGAAGACCATGAGCATACAGAAGCAGTAAATTGAGGAAAAAAAGGAATGTGTGCAAGATGAATACCAACTTCCAGAGCAACTGAACTCTGCTCACCTAAAATCAATAATCAGATAGCTGTGTTGTTTAAGAAGCTTAATAAAAAACAGTTTCCTAAATGAGAAAATCAAACACTAACTCAAAATTTTCCCTGTTGCTACATACTTGCTTTGGGTGCTGATGGTCACCCAACATTTTAACTAACACAAATAAAATATACTCTTGCTTAGTGATAAGACTGGCTACTTTTACGATGGGACTGTCTGTTCAGTAACTGTGAAATTCAATATTGAAAGACAACGTACTGAACAAGCAAAACAGACTCCTGCAAAAAATCTCTATGTGAATTTACAGAAAAAGAAAGCCTGATTAAAGAAAAAGATCCATAAACCTATGAAGTTAACAAACACAACAATTTGCAGAGCAGAGGAGTTTCTACCTACTGACCCAAAGCCTAACCATGGCAAGAACAAATGTCATCTTAAATCACAGTTTGCCATGTCAGTGAACGCACGAGGCTGCTGACTTAGATCGAGAACCGATGCGTACCTTTGTTCACAGTGAGTAAAGGTTAACACGTTTAAATCTATTCCATTAATTTGCCATCACCTCTCAAAGTTCAAGCTGCTATAGTTCTCACAAGACAAACAAAATATCATTTTCACTGGAGACCATACTGTCAGTGAGCTACAAATGCTACAGAGACACATTTGTCAGAAAATTTGATCTCCACTATAAAATGGTAGGATGAATGAAACAGTAAAATGAAATCTGTCAAAAGTACTGTTATCTTTTTTGATACCAAGGTCTGGTCTTCTACAGGCCTTTTGTGGGTGATTCAGCATTTAATACATGAGTTATCCCAGGGAAGTCAGTGAAATCTCCCACTTAAAAGACAATTGAAAGAAAACAACGATTAGGGAAACAGTCCATTGGTTCAAAGACACTACACAGCCATCATATAACTGCTCTTTATTGGTAAAAGCCTCACTCTGGGAGGTAAGTTTGGTAAATTTTTTGCCAAACTTGGAAAATGCTTACTATGACGTGCAAGTCCCTGAATTCAAGAGTAACTTTGCAATTGATGCAGGATTTGGCATCTAGATCAGTACAGCACGAAGCAGTCAGTATAATCTTTCTTTTAATTTACTCAGTGGGGCTTTAGAGCATGTGCTAGAACATTAAAATAGCCATTTTGTGCAACTGAATCCTAACAGGAAGTCTCCAGAATGGAAATACCAAACAGTATAATTGCGTCAAATAACAGCAAGACTTGCAGCATCCCAGCTCACTTGTAAACCTACCACTTTACAACATGCCAGCAGCATGAACTGCTGGCAGGGAAAGTGTACTTCGTACAGATGCTGAGTGAACAAGGAACAACATACTCCGCTTGATCCATGGATAACCTGTGTGAGAAAACCCTTAACCACCTACTTCTTCTGTATGCAGGTAAATTTGTACTTGGAGAATTTATGTTGTGACACAACTTTCAAGGGCTTTTTCTTATACCCCGTAACAATGGTTGCCATCCTTAGTGTACCGAGTGAAAATGTATGTGCTGTTACCCTCTTTCTATTTGCAATCTTTTAATTTTATTCAATGTCCCTTGTAAACAGGCTGCCAGATAAGGAGAACAGAAGCTCTCCATGAACAAGTTTAGCATACAAAAATAAAACCCAACTACAAAACAGAGTTTGTTCCAAATGCTGACAACGGTCTTGCTATAAGCTGAAAAATGATTCTGTTGCCTAGTGACATGGCTTTGAAGCAGGAATTAATATTTCTAATACTAATACATCAACAATTTTGCATTTTCTGAACACACAAAGGTTATCAAAGGTCACTGTCCCAATATAACCTTCTGTGTGCATGTCATTATTCCATAATAAATGTGAGGAGGTCATTCAAGGTAGCTTACCAGTCGACCCTAGTCATAATGCCCAGGAATCTGTTATTCCAAAATAATGTGTTCATGCACCTATACCCTATGCTACAATCATCTGAACGTGCAAAACTGACCAACTACTCTATAAAAGCAATTTCACAGAATTTCACAGTTTTGTTCTTCTCTCATCTTCAGCAGAACTTGACACTTCTCCAGCTTACATACAGAAGTCAAAGCAAAAGGAGTTATACTACAGCAATTGCTGGAGATTTTTTGGATGCTAAAATGAAAAAAAGAGTATTTTTCACAATTAGCATGCCATGGCGGTAGCATAACTCACAATCCAGAATTCCACACAATGGTTCTCACCAACTAGATCTGAACAGGTCCCAGCACGCCCCCTTGATTACCTGTAGAGAGCTGGGTGGGAAAAGGGTTCATTTCTTTGTCCACCATTTTCTGGTATAAAGCTCTCAAGCTGAACGGCTCCACAGTAAAAGGTAATGTTCCAGTCAACATTGCATACATGTTCACCCCACTAAAAGAAAACATAGAGAAAAAGAAACCAAAATGATCAGGAACAAGGAAAAACTTAGGCTTAGGTTTTAGTGACCGTACTTCATCTTTAATGTTTGACAGCTATTAAAAAAAAACCCTCAAAAGCTCTCTCTTCCGTTGCATACAATGATTTGGGCAAGAATTCCCAGGGGTTTGCTCATGGAGGGTCACACAATGTGTAGGACACAAGCTGGGAGCTACAGAACTGAGCCTAGCTCTTAGGCAACTCCTTGGCTAAATGCCACGCCACAATTAAGTTTGTCCTCAGGCTGCATAAACATGCTGCTTTTGGAGGCCTTGTCCTGGTGCTGCCCTGGGTGTGGAATGACTGCCTGCACCAACGGGGACATCGCAGGTCATGGTTCAGCACCCAAAGGTGACCTCCGTGGCCTCTGGTACAGCCCAAAAGTCAGGTGTGAACAATTACAAGTATGAAAACTTCCTGCTTGTTTAGTGATGAAAGTGGGTTGGGCATTCTTGTTCTTTTTCCTCTTAAAAAGGCTTTAAATTCAATTTGAGTGGAATTCCTCCCTTTTGGAAATTTGTTTCCCCAGTCTGCTGAATACATGTATGTGAACAGAAAGAAACTAAACCAGTGTGCTATCACGAACTGTGATAGCACCATTTGTTCAGCTATGAGGAAGGGTAGGAGTTAATCATATTTTCTTTTCTTTATTAAAAAAAAAAAAGAGCAGGACATTATTACTGGAGAAGTTTAAATGGTTTACAAGAACGACTGTGCTCCGATTGCCTGTGTTCCTCAGGGCTGGTACTCTCAACCTTGATCTGGACAGATGGCCCACTGCTGGAGTGAAAAATTCAGTAGCCATACAATGATTTAGATATGGGTCTCCTCAGAGGACAGACTGCAAATTAGGCTTCAGCAGGGGAAGTTCTAAACAGCCTTGAGGAGCAGCAGGGTACCCACTGTATCAAACCAAGAGATGAATTTGACACAGGTCCTAGTCTCATGTATAAACTATGGCCAGTCTTTCTTAGCACTAGTAGTACTTACACTGTACTTCACATTTTCCAAGCACTCCAAATACTTCAACTTGGGAATTGTCATAATTCTGTTATTTCATTGACATTTATTCAGATGTTATTATCCCCACTGGGTAAGGGAAAATCTGCTGATACTAAAGCAAAACTAAAACTCAACTGACTTCAGCTAATTCCTCTCCAGGACTGATAAGGATAACTGACACCATGTCCATGGCCAACAGGAGGGTAGTGTGAGTTGCACGGTCTAAAACAGTACTGCAGACAAATTCATTTACTCCAAAACATCTTTCTGGCTTCCTCTACCTCTGGCACTGGGGACTTCTGTCTGTTCTTTTGCCTGAACAGTAGTAAGCTTAGAAAGGCTCACAAGTTTTCTGGCCATTTTTATTCCCCCTTTAATGACCGTGCTTTTCAAAGTGATGACCTGACTTGATTTCACTTTTCTTGTTGGACTTGACTGTGGATAGTGCACGGAGCCCACGTGAAGTGCTTGAGGATCCTTTGGGGAAAAAATAAAAAAGCTGTTGGTCCTCTTGTGCCAGAGCCATGTCTTCTACTAAGTCTGAACATCACTGATCAACAGCTGTGCTTTACTGCGATCTCTCCATGCTATATGTTCTAGTGATCTATATACAGGTATGTAAAGATCTATTTGAAACAAGGTATCTGCGCAATTTAGTTCACAGAGCCATATTAATTAAACAGATTTTCTTGCTCAGAGTAGCCCAAATACATGAATAACGTTTCTCATTGGAGC